>NW_010274911.1:0-5035 GCF_000690775.1 Eurypyga helias | reverse complement strand
GGTCTAGTGGAAGGTGTCCCTGCCCATGACAGGGGGGTTGGAACTAGATGATCTTTAAGGTCCCTTCCAACCCAAACCATTCTGTGATTCTATGATTCTATAAATCTTGGCTTAGAACTTCATCAATAACCTTTTCTATAGTTTTGTAACCAAAAGGACTTTTAAACAGGATGAACACGTTTCAGTGTAGTTTGGCAGCTTCTTCATTGAATAACTAGCAGCTACAAGTAATTTACAGGGGCCCTCCCTACATTTCAGGTTGATAAGGTTGCTCTGTACTTCGTAACAAAAAAGGCACTTCACATGTATCGCAAAAGAGAATGCCTGTGCACTTACATCCTACTCAATAATTCTGATGCTAACCAGAGATCACATGCCTCAAAAAGCAGTTCTTTTTACTCTCTTGAATGCTGATATTGCTGGTGGAGCCGACTATTTTTATAGACTCTATCATTTTGCACATTCTTAAAAGATAAAAGTAATTGCAAGTAAGTTGAATTGTTGCTGTTTCACAAAGAGCAGCACTTTCACTAATATGCCCTTGGGGACCATGTGCAATTCCTCGTTCCCAGATACTCAACAAGCATGTTGCAGAGCTTTCCAACAGGAAAAAAAATTGCTGTATACAATTTTGAAGCTTTCAGCTGGAGTAAGCAAGGATGACATTTTGCCATCTTATCTGACTTTTCTTTTTAGAGGCTTCTTTTTTATTGTTGCTGTTGTGTTTTCTCTCTGAACTTTTGCTGATCACTTTAGTTTTAACAGAACTGGAGGAGCCCTGATTGTTGTTATAATGTGACAGTATAAACAAGAAATTTATGTGATTGGAGCAAAGCTCTGTGTAATCTCTGATTATCTTGCAGGGAAATGCATTCCATAGTGGAATTTTGTTGAAAATTTAAGAGAGGATATGATTTCAAATTTTGTTTTGGTCTTAGAAAACTAAACATACACAACAGCTGTAATTCCATGGCTGCCAAAATAGTTTCTTTATGTTTCAATAAACTAACAATCCTTCTTTTGCACGTAGTTCAGCGGTGAAGTGCCACGAGCTGCTCACTCTGTGCATCACCCAGAGTAGCATCAGCACCTGAAATATGCTTATCTAGCTTGCCAGTGCTACTGAGAAGAGCTGCAGTGATGCTTCTTGGTGATTGTACTGAAAATTAGGAGAGTCAGAATTTACTCATTTATTCATTCTATGATGCATAAAATTGACTAAATCAGTTGATGAAACTGATTTTTTAAAACAGGCTATTGGCAATATTAATGTAGTATTGGGCCTTTTGAACTCTGTATCAAACCATCATCATGAAAATGATGCATTCATCAGCTCTGTGATGTGGCACATCCATGGCAGGAGTCCTGCTCCCTGAGCCTCGCTAGCACTGTTTTTACTAATTTGTTCACTAACATGGTGTTTATGAAGAAATGCAACAAACATAAGTGTTATCCTAGTTCAGCAGTTATTGTTGTTTGTTTTATATAGATATATATGCATTAAACAAAAATATTTTTGGAAATTGCGATCACAGGTAGACTTTTGTACATACAAATAAATAAAATCTAGCTTCAGTAAACTGCTTTTTTACAAAACAGTGTATGCTACAATGACGCTAAGACATTTTTCCCAGCTTTCCTAGAGTATTTTTCTCACTATTGCTTTGAAAGTAGCACTTGTAAGCATCGGGGCTCTGAATGCAGTCAGTCCTTAGTTTGAATGGATTTCCTTTGCTGCGCTTGCCAAGGGAACAGATTGCTCTGGGTTTCTGTGATGTGCTGTGAATACCTGCCGGCTAAGAGTAACTCCAACGCCGCACACGTGTCTGTAGGTTGCCATATAGCATTTGGGTGGCCATGACTTTCTGGGTCACTTCGCTGTCTCAGGTCCTAAGGCTACGTATCTTAGTTCTTACTGAATTTCAGTGAGATTAGGAACAGTTGAGGTCTCAACAGATGCGGACGCTGCTGGCTGGAGCAAAACCTCCTGCAGGAAAACTTGGTGCTGCTGTGAGTTTACTTTGCAGTGTCTCCTCAGTACAGCCAGTTCACTCCAAAATGAACCAATATAATTAATGACCTTTCCAAACATTGCATAATTACTGTGCGTGGTGCACTGAGGTAGGATGTGCTACAATTAAAGGATGGGGTCAGGCAAATGGTTGTTCGTGTAGTTCAGAAGTTTTTGATCTTCACATCAAAGCAGTTTGGAGAATTTTAAAACTGGCAAGCCAAGAGCTTTATGATGCGTGCCCTCCTCAGTGGTTTGATCGATAATGAAATCCAGGTGCATTGCATTATGGTTTTCATCTACAGAATATAGGGTTAAATATGAACTGACTTTCCTGGGCATGTCATCTAGCAAAGAGACCCCAGACAAACAAAATAGTAGCCTCAGGGCCTCCCAAGGCTGATACAAAATATGTAATAAAAATAGGCCGCCAAAGGGAATATGACTTTTGTAATTATCCCAAGTATTGTATATGCTCCCTAAGGTCAGGCTGCTTTGTCCCCAAAAAAGTGATTGCAGTCTCTCTTGCTAACAGCAGGAGATTATTAATACTTGTATTACTGCTCTCATTGTGATACAGACCCGTTGAGCAGGGTTGTTCTGTACTGACTGCAGTCAAAATAGGCAAGGCAGAAAACAGAGGAATGGAAGGTTGAAGATACAGAGCAGCAAGGAAGAGAAAGGAAAAAAAAAGAGCAGGGGCACAGAGCAGGCAGGAGAAAAATGGATAAAGACATAAAAAGACAAGAATTCCATATTGCTGGTGGTTTGTGTGGCAGATATGTGTGAGATAGAAGGGAGGTAATCACTCCCCAAAGAAGTATAATTTAAATGCTTGCAGGCTTCTATTTAAGTAGAACCCAGGAAAACAAAACACCAGCCAAACCCAAACAAAACCCCACATCCACGCACCCTGGGGAGGATGCCTGTTCTCCCAGCTAGACTTGGAGCTAAGCTGCAAGACCTGCTGCATCTTCCCTTGACAGCCTCTCCCCCTCTTACCTTCCTCAGTGTGGGAGAGTCCCTCTCCCCCTCTGCATGCAGATCTGTACAGGGGCAGGAGGAACACTTTACAGGCAGATATGTAAATTGTGTGTTCAATCTTTGCTCGGTTCACATTGCTGTTACTCATTGTTACAGCACAGAAACACTGAGAAGTTGTTGAACCTGAAATACTTAAACTATGCTTGGAAAAACAGATCAAGCTTGCTAGACATCCCAGATGAGATGGGATTGCCCATATTCTGCTGTGAAAGCCATCACCCAGTGCAAAGAGCGTGCAGGTGACAGGTTTTCAGAGGCTTCTGCTATGCTTGCCTGTTTCCATGTCATTCCATGTTTGGGAGAGCACTTGCTGAGTGTGCACAACCTGGTCACAAAGCACATACATGCACAACACCTGGTGTGTCTTGTACCGCTGATTCACAGACATGCAGGGAAACTTCACCTGGGATATATCACATTGCAGATTGTGCTCACGCTTGTGCGGTGCTGGTCGTTTGGGCATGTGTGATCTGGGGGTTTTGCTGAGATTGTGCTGAATTTTCACAGCCTTGAGTTTCATCTTTTGTTTTTGTCTCCACCGCAGTGCCCTGAGTCCTGAGATGACTTTTCTTTCTGCGTGTGAGTCACTGCTGGGTGTTCAATATCAGTGTCACTTCAGCTGGAGCTCTTGGGGATGGCAGTGGGTTTGTTTTGTGCTAAGTCAGCGACAGGGCGCGGATCTGCTCTGGAGAACTTTGCTTGTGTTTAAAACTCATGCTTACTAAGGCGCCGAGACTTGTGCTTACCATCGAAATAAGCAGATCTGAGATTTGATTTACTGTAAAAAAACTTTCACCAAATTCTGTTCAGAATTTTCTTTTTCTATTGTCCAATTTCTGTTTGCTCGGTTTCACCTTTCAAACTAGTGGTGGCTTCTTTTGTAAACTAACAGTAGCAAATGTCACTCTATTGCTCTACTTTGCCATTTCTTCTATGTTGTTCCAATAAGCAGAAACAATGGAGAGAAGGATCCATACAGTGCTGATTCGATTTCTTCTTGGCCTAGGAAAAGAAAGCAATTCATTTGCGTCTCCTTGAGGGTAGCTCTGTTTAACAGTCAAAGGAGAAAAATTCAATCCCAGACGGTAATCTCAGAGCTTAGTTTTGTTTGGAAAATCCTTCATGCTTAAAGAGTGTTTTCCATCATGTTGTTGATTTCATTGTTGATCCTGGTTCAAAAAATGGAGAACAAGACCATAAAGCATTTAGTGTACATCAGCTATTAAAAGCATGTACTTCTGGGTTATTTGCTAAACTTAAGTTCTATCCACATCTGTTTTAATTGATGATCTGTGCTGGAGTTTAAATAAGGTGCAATGCAAAGTGACTGTATTCATGGTATTAATATTAGCAGCCATTCATTAGTAAGCAGACATCAAACAATTTTTCCCCCTTTCTTTTCAAATGGACTGGGAGCTAAAGCAGCATGTACACAACGTTTTAAGTGGGCAAGAGAAGCAAAATCAAAGCTATAATCTGTCTTTTTAAAAACGATTGTTCTTGGAGGATGAATAGGCTTATTATAAGTCAAAGGCAAGTTACACCAGAGAGGGTTTGGCGAGATATAGGACAGTATTCATCTGGGCTAGCAAGTGTATGACAAACAACAGTCTTTCTATGGAGAAATCAGTGGTGCATAGCTTCCAGTGTAAAACGGCAGTGTTCATGTTGGCTTCATAGTCTTATTATCTTCCCGTGGGGGGAAGGTTGACCACTTAATTCATAGAAACACTGAATGATAGAATGGTTTGGGTTTGAAGAGACCTTCAAGATCAGGTCTCCAACCTCCCTCCCATGGGCAGAGACACCTTTCACTAGGTCAGGTTGATCAAAACCTCATCCAGCCTGGCCTTGAACACTTCCAGGGATGGGGCATCCACAACTTCTCTGGACAAACTGTTCCAGTGCCTCACCACCCTCTCCGGGAAGAGTTCCTTCCATCTAATCTAAATGTAACCGCTTTCAATTTAAACCCATTAC
>NW_010274910.1:5132-8361 GCF_000690775.1 Eurypyga helias | reverse complement strand
ATTCCATCTGTGATGACCATCCAGGCTCCACTGCTGTTGCTGAGCCCTGCAGCTGCTTGAGGTGCTCAGTCTCCTCCTGAAGCCAGGGCCGCGTTATAGCCCCAAGAGGTCACCTCAGTTGTATCCCTGCTGCAAACAAACTCCTAGATCTTGGATTCACGCTCATTGCAGCCTTGAAAAAATGGGATGGAGATCTTGAATGTAAGCTGCATGTCTTGATTGTGGGTGGCAGTGCTTTGCTCCTTCCTTAAACACACATAAGGAATTTCTACACCAAGCTCCCACTAGTGTCTAGAAACGTGGATGCAGTTACGCTGCAACGAGCTTCAGTAATTCTTGGGGGCGGCGTGCGTTGCAGGAGATGTGACGGTGCCTATCTCAGCCTGAATGAAAAAGGCTTAATGTTAGGATCCCTGAGGAGATCTGGCAGTCGGAAGAGTGTCCATATATCCTGACTTAGCTGAGGGATGGTAACTTGGTTATAGTCCACTATTCATCGAAGCCCTTGCTGATATCCGTATGACTGCACGGATTGAACTGTCAGTATGCCTAAACTGACGTTAAGGTCTGTTGCTTTTAAGATACTGTTCTGGTTATGGATATTAAGGAATCTGATTATTGAATCCTATTTACAGGTAGAGCTATATCTTCAAAGAAAACCACTGTGTTTTTCTTGCAGATCCGCTGCAGGTGCTGAATTCTTGTGCAGGAGTAATGCTGAATATCACTACGGTTGTTCTGTTATCTAAGAAGTGTTGTTTTTTTCCTTTTTTACAGGCAACCATTGGCATTGACTTCTTATCGAAAACCATGTATTTGGAGGATCGAACAGTGAGTAGGATTTTTGTTGCGCTTCTCCCTGTACAGTAGGAAGGAGGATCGGCATCTGCTGGAACTGTGCAGCCCACAGTTCTGAGATCACTTGGAAGTACAGGCTGAGCCTGGAAGTACCAGCTGCTTCCAGACTGACAAGTGCTGTGGCGACAGCTCCCTTCTCTGTTTGGGGAAACGGGAAATCACCATTTGGTTCCTCTGTGGAGGCTCATGAGTACCATTTCACCAGCTGCAGAAGGAGCTGTAGTGTCTCTTTGGAGAAAGAGACGATACGGAGAGTTGCAGGGATGCTTAATGGAATGTGGAGAAGGAGACCGCGCTCAACCCCTTCGATTTTTGTTGTCACGAGACAGAAGGATAAAACAGAAATTGCCAAATGCTGCCAGTTTATAGCTATCTTGATAGTTCATAATATTGTTGAAAAAGAAGCTAATTGGCAAATGATACTTGTTTCTTAGCTTGATGCAGTTCTAGTTCCTGAACTCTGGAAGCCAGCCTGTGGTTTATAATGAGCTCAGATTCTTAATTAAGAAATTCAGCCACTGAGCTATTCACAGGAGCAAACTGTGCAGTGCCGTGTAAGCTTATGGGATCGTATAAACCCATGATAAATGTGATTGCAGTCATGAGGTTGTTCTTGCCGTAGCAAAACTGGCCCTGACGCGTTCCTTGTAGGGTTTCTTGCCTTTTCTTTCAGAACCTTGATGGTAGGAGACATTCAGCCTCGTCTGTGAGCATGTTACTTTGCAGCGGGGCTAAGGCTTAAATACAGAGTAATAACCAGCGTTATATTCTCTGGGAAAAATTCCCTTAGTAGCTTTTCCAGCGCTTTGACAGCAGCTGAAGGCTCCTTCTTCAAAAGCATGGCTTGTGGCCTGAAATACCTTCCACCCAGCATCCTCCCAGCTGCTGGAGGCGAGATGAGTCCTGAGGAAAGATAGCAGCAGAGCGTGAAAATCTTGCGTAGGCAGAGCTGCAGGTGAACCTTTGCCTCGGTTTTCTTGGTGCTCCTCTCAGTTTGAAAGCTGAGCAATGCCGTTTCTCCCATTTTTGTAAAGGGGAAGACAGCGCAAAGCCAGGATAGGCACACACACCGGTTTGGCTGCTGGCGCTTGGGAGAAATTGCCGGAAAGGAGACAGTCTGCTGCTGCTCCCGGTCCCCAATTGTCTCCTGCATGACTTCTCTAAGTTTTCCTTAGCTGCTCTTTTTTTTTTTCTCCAAGTAGTAAAATTTATTTACTCCTTTATTTTTAGTGGCAGTTTGGCTTTTTTAATTTTCTCCCACCCACAGATCAGGTTGCAGCTGTGGGATACTGCGGGTCAGGAACGTTTCCGTAGCCTCATTCCCAGTTACATCCGTGACTCTGCTGCTGCTGTAGTAGTTTACGATATCACAAGTAGGTATATTGCACTTGGGTTTGACCTTTTTCTTATTTTTCTTGCTTGTTTGACTGATTTTGTTAGGTACGGTTGCAATTATGGGACACAGCAGGTCAAGAACGGTTCAGGAGCTTGATTCCTAGCTACATTCGTGACTCCACTGTTGCAGTTGTTGTTTATGATATCACAAGTGAGTGGGGGGAATTCTGCGTTTCTAATACTCTGCCCCTTTCATCCTTTCCCTTAGCTTTGCATGTCCTTCAGTCATCTGCTTGTTCTTCGTTCTGGCATGAAAAAAATGACGTGTTTTCTTTTCTTGTAGTCAAGTTTTAAGCTGGTCACCTGATCGCTGCCGATGTAATGTATAAACTGCCTTAGGAGCGACATCGGTCTGTAACCCCTTCCTCTTGCATTCTCCGGGAGCCTCCAGTCCTGGCTGGTTTTTGTTGCACTTTACCCTCTTTCATCTGCTTTTTCATCGTAATCTCACCGATGACTTTCGGTCTCAAACACCTGAATCATGTTCATAGATATTTGAATTCTTAAATTCGAGTCTTTGCGCCGATAGCTGTAGCTTGCTTCACTCCATTTGCCCTCCCCTCCTTTTTTTCCACCCCCCTCCCCCCCCAAAAAAATCTGGGCATGGGCTGGGGGGAAAAATGCATTAACATCACGTTTTCATTTGAATCAGTCACTTTCACTTTGTGCAATATGTAAAACTTCACCACTGAGCCCTTGTCCTTTAACAATTGCTCTTTCATTTCTTACTAAGGTATGTACATTTTTGTGAACTAAAATATTAGTGCTCTTCTCAACCTTTCTCCTCTGTCCCTCCCCGCAGTTCAGAGACCCCTAACTTACTAGCTTTATGGATTTACCAAGACCTGAAATTCTGTTCTAGCAGAGCTCAACCTTCAGACACTTTTGGTTCGAAACCGGAGTTGACTGCAAGCAGTGGCCTAATTCCATACAGATGTGAAAGCGCTCCTTCTTTGATTTATAAATACTGGAAGGT
>NW_010274910.1:0-5101 GCF_000690775.1 Eurypyga helias | reverse complement strand
GAATACGGATTTTACTTATAAAAGCTTTAATTGTTAAAACCAGCACTTGAATTTGAGCTAAAATTACAGGTTAGCTGCGAAATCTTTTTTCCTGACCTAGCAAATTCGATATTACCAAGTAGTAACGAGAAGAATTAAGACGCTGGCAAGTGACCAAGTCTTGAGTGTCTGGCATACAATTTATTACTATGCGGTAAAAGCCATTAAGAAAAATCAATACTCGTGAAGACATGCTGCAGAGCCCCCCCCACAAGTACCACAGCTACTCTGGCAGCTCAGATTCTCTTTGTGAAGCTAACTGAGCTCCGGGGCAGCTCCTGCACAGCTCGCTTTTCCTTACGGGATGCAACTCCGCAAACAACGCCGTCTTGTTAGGGCGGGATGGCTTCCTAAAATTCTCATCCTGCAATTTTTGAGGATATATCAGTAAGAAAAAGTGTCTGTGGCTAGGCTAAATTTATATTTCTGGTTCTAGACAAATGATTTGCAAACTATTTTGCACTCAGCGTTCAGTGATACTGTCGTGGTGTAACTCTGGCCAGCAGAATACCACTAGTTGCTAGTGTGTTGTATAGCCCTCATACTTCCTAGAAGAGATCCTGAACCTAGCAAGTAAAACATGATTAAGCTGTACAAAATGTGTGGCTGGTCTTGTGTACTTGTGAGAAGCAACGATAGCGGAGCAACCTCTCGCTGTCAGCGCGCGAGTCGCGAGCGGTGTAGAATGCCAGATCACGTTAATCCCCGTTCTCTGGAGAAAATAGTTTCTCTCGAACCAAAACCAAAGGGAGCTGGTCTAAAACACAGTGATAAGACTTTCTCATTTTAGATGCTGTCAAAACCAAATTGTACATCCACTCAGTTCACTCCTTGGCTTTGAATTCACCTGAAGTACCAGCCCATGTGAAATCATTGCCAGAAATCTCATGTACCTCAGCGTGGGAGACTTAGGGTTTCACGTGCTGATTCTTCATCACCCTGTTACGCCAATTCCAGGGAAGAGGAAGCTTTTTTGAGACTTAGAGATGTGTTTACTGGTGGTCCGTGAAGAATACTCAGTGATAATCTTCTCCACTGTTCTCTGTCAGATGTAAACTCGTTCCAGCAAACAACAAAATGGATCGATGACGTCAGAACGGAAAGGGGCAGCGATGTCATCATTATGCTGGTGGGAAATAAAACAGATCTAGCAGATAAGAGGTATGAAGGAATAACTCATCTTTCAGATGCTTTTCTTAAACTGCTGCTGTTTTCTCCTAGACAGCTATTTAAAAAAGAACGCTTAACGTTGCAGCTTTCCAGTATCTGAAGGGACCTACAAGGGTACTGGGAGAGGACTTTTTACAAGAGCCTGTAGTGATAGGACAAGGGGTAATGGGTATAAATTGAAATCAGGGAGGATTAGATTAGATATCAGGAAGAAGTTCTTCACAGAGAGGGTGGGGAAGCACTGGAACAGGTTGCCCAGAGAAGCTGTGGATGCCCCATCCCTGGGAGTGGCCAAGGCCAGGCTGGATGAGGCGTGGAGCAACCTGGTCTAGTGGAAGGTGTCCCTGCCCATGGCAGGGGGGGTGGAACTAGATGATCTTTAAGGTCCCTTCCAACCCAAACCATTCTATGATTCTATGATTTATTTTTCCTGAAATGCTCAAGCTTGTTTGGCTGGAGATGGCTGTGACCAGAGAATTCTCCATTTTAAACCTTCATTTACTTGCTTAAGCACAAGTTTCCAGCCCGATGCTGGGAGAACCTGTCACCAACTTGTTCAGATGTCGGGAGGGAAGGGAGTGTTAACTACAACCTGCATCAGTGGATGAATAAGCTGAAGTCAGATATTCGTGCTTAATAGATCTGCTTGGATAAAAATGATAGACCCAAGTGATCTTCCCTTCTACAGCTTGCCAGGGGTTTTTGTAAGTTGGCAAACAACTATTTTTAGTAGAAGATGCGTATCTTTAGCTTTTGGGGGATTGTGTCCTCTGTTTACTCTGGGTTTAAGGTGTTAAATGAGTGAAAAGTCACAGATGTAAAACAAGGGCATGAGGGGGAAGTAGTCTGGATAAGACAAGGGGTAAAGGGTTTAAATTGAAAGAGGGAGATTGAGATGGGACATCAGGAAGGAATTCTTCCTGCAGAGGGTGGGGAAACTCTGGGACAGGTTGCCCAGAGAAGCGGTGGATGGGTGCCCCATCCCTGGAAGTGTCCAAGGCCAGGCTGGATGAGGCTTGGAGCAACCTGGGCTATGGAAGGTGTCCCTGCCCATGGCAGGGGGGGGGACTGGGTGGGCTTTGAGGTCCCTTCCAACCCAAACCATCCTGTGATTCTATGAAAATCCCTGTTTGCTCAGAATAGCTTCACTTGTCAGATTTACTTCAGATCTGTCACGTCCTGTTAAGAATTGTTTACGCACACGTATGCCCCTCGCATACCGCACGCGTTTTATTTGCCAGTTCTTGAACCAAGGTTTCCCCCGTTTTGGCTGTGGCAGATGGGCAGAACACCCAGCGGGGGGGAAAGCAGAACAGAAATCACTTCACATGAGGGGGTTACACTCGGTCATGTGCTAAAACCGTTTTGTAGGCTGCAGGTTGCCGATCATTATTGGGTGTTAAAATCTGTTGATTGCTAATCGTTCAGACATAAATCTCGAATGGGGATGTGGAGGGGTCTAGTTGGCCCACCTAGCTGTTCCGCTGGGAAGCCGAGTTCTGCTGTGGGAGCTGCGTGTGCCGTGGAACTCCATCTGATACAAGGAAGTGGTGATACTTGTCTACAGATGTGCTCAGTATGTGGCATCTGTGTACAGGGAAAAAAACACTAAATGCTTTCAGAACTGTAATGAAGCAGTCGGCTCCTTGGGTTGAAGATGAAAATCTTCATTTTCAGTGTGTTTGTTTTGAGGTTTTTTTCCCCTAATTCTATGTTATTTTCCCCAGACAAGTGTCCATTGAGGAAGGAGAAAGAAAAGCCAAAGAGCTGAATGTAATGTTCATCGAAACTAGTGCAAAAGCAGGATACAACGTAAAACAGGTGAGTGATGTGTTGGCTGCCACCAGCCCTGAGACTACTGCCGACGCACCGCTGAGGGACTAGAACTTCCCGGGACACTGGGAAGCCTTTGTAAAGGGCATCGGAGGGAATTTTTCATTCCCTAAGCAGCAACATCTCAGAGTCAACTTGTTGGCTGAGGTTCAGAAAGATCCCTGACCTTGCAGCAAATCACTTGGGGTTTCTTTTCCTTTAGAAAAGAGGAATTATTGAAGCAGCTGGAGTCTTGATAATCCAGATTTGGTGTTTAGATTGAAGGGATTAAGGCATGAGCTCAAAACATTGGGGAAACAGGGGTCTGAGGAGTGCTTCTGATGTGGATACAGTGAAAGAATGTGGGCAAAGCAGTCAAGGAGGAATGTGGTGGCTTGAAACGCTTCCACTGTATGGTGACACAGTGTAAACTGGTGTTCCTACTCTGCTGGAAGCACTGTGTGAGCGAATGTTCCTGGAGAGCTGAAGCTGTGTATTTCTGGTAGGTGATGAGTTGCTTTTGCATCGAGGAAAGCAACGAAATGCCTTTTGAGCTGATGGCAACGAAATCAGGTTGTATGTTGCGAGCTGAGCTGCGGCTCTTGAAATTCTGACCTGGTAGATGAAGTTTTAGCACTTGTGTTAATGAAGAGAAATCACTTGGCAAACACTGAACTGGTGCAAGTGGCAAACGCTGCGGAACTGATCTGGTGTTTACATGAAAGGAATTTCTGTTTGAGCTTATTAGTTATGTAAGCAAATATGCTTACTAGCAGATCGAGAAGAGAGCGCTGGAGCTGTGTGTCCTTCCTGAGTCAGCGCCTAGTGGGATCCTGCCTTTCGGTTCCTCTGGCGATGGCTCACACTGAGTCGTGACCGCCGGAGCGTTCGGCAGCTGGTCGTACGGTAGGAGGAGACTCAGTAGGGTGAGATGTAGATGATGTTCATTCTTGGGCAGCTCCGCAGAGCATGGTCACACATATGTGTACGTATATCATCACATGTATGTTAAACGTGTAGTCACACAAATAGTTTGTGTGCAGAACGGTATCAGGAGTTGCTAAAACAAGGTTATAAAATTCTTTATGCGTTATAGACAGGACTAAAGGGTCTATTATTAAAATGTCCCTTGACTTTGTAGATTAGTAGCAAAATTATTCCCTCTGTAATGGAATAATTAGATGTATTGGCTTAGCACGGCGTTTGAGTGCATTAGCAAGCATGAAAGAGTTCGGTTCCAGCGTCCAGCAATTATCCTGCCACAACACAGAGGCTGGCTTCTAATTAAGACTTGGATTCTGTGCTGGAATCCTTAATGTTTACTTAGTCTGGGGGTGTGCATTGGAGAGCAGTTGCCTCGCTGAGAGTAATGATGATGCTGAAGCTCTATACTCCCTCTTTCCTGGAGGGAGTTGCTGTGCAGCTGACACATTCCAGAAGTCTCTGTCCAAACCGGTAAGGTAGTGTGTAGCCAGTTGGAGCCCTGATCTGAGCTGTAAGTAGGAAAATCTTATATGGTATGTCTGTGCTACATGTTGGCATAATGTACCATCATAGACCAGTGATGGGTGGTGTTCCTCAGGGATCGGGATTGGGTCCAACGCTGTTCAACATTTTGTCAGTGACATGGATGGTGGCATCGAGTGCACCCTCAGCAAGTGTGACATGACACAGAGCTGTGTGGTGCGATGACACACTGGAGGGAAGGGATGGCATCCAGAGGGACCTGGACAGGCTGGAGAGGTGGGACCGTGCCAACTCCATGGACTTCAACCAGTCCAAGGGCAAGGTCCTGCACCTGGGTTGGGGCAATCCCAGCACAAGGACAGGCTGTGGGGGGAGAATGGATGGGGAACAGACCTGAGGAGAAGGACTTGGGGGGCTGGGTGCGAGGAGCTGGCCATGAGCCGGCCGTGTGCGCTGGCAGCCCAGAAAGCCAACCCCATCCTGGGCTGGATCCAGAGCAGCGTGGCCAGGGGGACGAGGGAGGGGATTCTCCCCCTCTGCTCCGCTCTAGGGAGACCCCACCTGCAGTTCTGCTCCTGCTCTGGGCCGCAACAGCAGAAGGACACGGAGCTGT
>NW_010274909.1:2328-2957 GCF_000690775.1 Eurypyga helias | reverse complement strand
CTGTGAGTCTATGATTCTATGATTTCTATTGAGTATTTTGGCCGATTGTTTCTAGCAACTTTTCTTATTTTTCCACCACAAAATTTAGTGACTGCAGCTAAAAGCAATTTGCTACTAGATTAATTACTGAGTAGAAGTGCATTTTAGTCAGAACAATTTGTCATAACTGTATCAACAGCCTACAAAGGGGCCACCTAGCTGTGTGGCCAAACCCACCACACAAAATGCATCCTTGCTCAAGTACTAGAATAAAATCATTCTGGTTATAGTGGAAGATGTTAAAAACCACCTGATTGCATGATGCGTGCATTGGGGTTAAGCGTCGGACTTCCCTTCCCGGTGGGATGGAGTTGGTCACTGGCTGGTGACAGGTTGTTATTTATGTCAGGTACCATTGGAAACTCTCGGCTTGGTTTTCAATCACATTTTCAATTCAATTTTTAGTGGTACTCAGAAAGCAAAATTAATAATGCAAGTGCAACATTTTCTCCTTAAGTACAGCAGAGCTCAGCAGTAGATTCCCCTGGCTGTCTGACAGTGGTCTGAAAATGGCTTAAGATGGTTTGAATGGCTGAAATGACTCAAAATGTAGAGCACTGATTTCATGTCAGCGAAGGAAGCGTACAGCT
>NW_010274909.1:0-2312 GCF_000690775.1 Eurypyga helias | reverse complement strand
GCTAAGAATTCATGAACATTGCCAATGGAAAAGAAAAAAAAATCCCACAATACAGGGCAGGACAAATGAGCACTGAATGCTGGGCTGTCAATCCAATCCAGCCTGCTGAGTGGCTACTTCAAAACAATGCAGAAATGAATGGAATAATTAAGGAAAACCCCTTTAACACACATAGCAAAGTGATTGCAAATGCAATTCACTGTAGTAAAGTTGTTGTAGTTAGAGCAAATTACTTACACTGACTGCTTTAGGGCACTGGCAGCGGGTGAAGAAAACAACACACGGATGACTCCAAATACTGGAAGCAGCAAGAAAAGCAGGTGCTCCGTAAGGGCAGCTCCCCGTGCGGGACCATCGGTGAGAATGGGGCTTTAAAGTACACTGTGAGTTAAAGCAGCACGTGAAAGGAAGTGTGCTCTTCAAACTGAAGTATCAAGGTACCCAAGTTGATTTGTACTGACATTAGAACAAACCAGTGCATTCCTGAAAAAGCTTTCCAATGGGAGTAATAAGGGCAAACAATGTAGCATGGCTTATAATTCCATTTGGGTAATTTATAAAAAGTAATCTGTAAGGTGGTTGTCAGACCAAGCCTGTGACTGGCTTTGCTGAGGTGATGCTTGCTGCCCCAGTGTTCCTCCTATGCTCTCTTCCTGTCTCAGAGCAGATGCGCTTGTATTGCCAACAGATGCTGAGCCCGACCTGCTCAATGACACACTCCGTGTAACTCATCCCTTTCTGCAATTTGACAACCATAAAAAAGAAATGAAGTGAGGCAATAAACATCAATTCAAGCTTTCAGGCTTGTGTTTACAGTGTCCCGCCCCAGCAAACCCTTTCAGGCTGTACAGCCCTTGCCCCTTGTCCTTCTCAGCCACTCCCCAGTCTCTTTAACCGGCTTTTGGTTACGCAGTGAGTCAACAGGCTTAGTAAATCAGCATAAACCATTACACGCTTTCATTACACACATGGATTGTCAGATTTGTTTCATGCTGAGTGCCTACATTTATGCTTACTTGCATTTTCTTGGCACTACAAGACCGACTCCATCAATACCTATGAAGTGCTATGCACTTGCCAGGTAAGAAGAACTGTACGCGTGCAATTAGTAGTAATTACTATTGTTTATCTTCACACAAAAATTAGCATTTAGATCTGAACTCCTGGGTAATCTTGTGTTCAATCTAGAGGTTTACTTGAGAACACTTAAAAGAAGAGAAAAAATAATACTAAGGACTTATGGTAGTGCCAAAAGGACATAATTAGGTCATATGTTAAATTAAGAAATCTCAAGGTTAAAATCCGTGGAAAACCAGGGTGTAGTCACATAGTGAAGACATGGGCTGGAGGAACCAAGATGCCATAGGGACTTGGTTGCACTCTGCCATGCACTTGCCGAGTTGTGCTCTCAGCCACCCCTTGGGAAGGTACCCGGCAGGATAGTGCCTCTCTTCTGGGACACGACAAGAGCTATGCAAATAAAGAAAATGTGTGTTCCGTTGAGTTATGTTCAAAATCTTGCTTATAGGCGAAAAAGAAACTTTCCATATAGATACAAGTAAAAGCAAGAATTTAGTATAACGCAGCTAAGCTCAGGAATCATCATTAGTCTAGATCTAATTATTACAGAAAAGCAGAGAATAATAATGCATGTAGGGTACTTATATATGGGAAAGGTTACAGGAATAGCAGTCTTCCTTCTACTTAGGGTCATATATGTTTGTTTGCTAACACACATTCACACCTTTGCTTTTCATAATTGCTCTGCAGGCCCAGGTAACACCCGAATTTACTATATATGGTCCCATTTATGTACATTGGATACTATTTCTTTGTTGCTCCTAAAACCAGTTTTGCCCAGCTCCAGGTCTGTAGGTTCTTTTCACTGACCATTACGGCTGTGGCGTCTCTAGTGCCAGGCTGTGCCCCAGCTCGTAGCACCCACTCCACCCTGCATCCCACGTCTCCACTTCTCAATGGCCCCGCCACTGTACCACCCCGTATTGCTCACACGACATCGCTGTGGCTGAGCTGTAAACATCTCTTTCTGCCCAGACCAACTGCCTGTGACTGTTGTCTGTATCAAACTGTCGGTCTAGGGCACAGCGCTGAGCTGAAGCGGAGCGGGTTAGATACAGACACCTGCTCAATGAGAGACATGGCTGCCAGGGCCAAATCCAGTAAAACAAAGAAGCGGGCAGGTCAAGAGAAGTTCAGGCAGAGCCTGAGGCCTTGCACACTCAGTGCGAAGCTGACTGTCCCTGGCCATGGCAATGCCGCGCTGCGGGGCTGCGCAGTCACAGCTCGCCCCG
>NW_010274908.1:0-11336 GCF_000690775.1 Eurypyga helias | reverse complement strand
TCCCACCCGGGTCTGGTGGGGCTCCTCGCGTGTTCAGGCGTGGATTTCCCTCCCCTGCCTGCCGTGATTTGGGATGAGCTGCTGTCGGCCTTTCCTGGCTTCACCTGGAATCCCAGCCCACACGTTCACAGACTGGGGTTTACTTCGTTATTACCAGAGTCCCTACAGCACGAGGAGTGTTCCGAGCTTCCCAACAGAACGTGTCAATCAGCTCCTCCTGCTGCACCGCTGGCCTGGAGCGCGGGGCCACGGGGAGACAGCACCCGCTTCACCCCCGTGCACGAGGGATACAGCCACATCCAACCGCCCGCGGCTGCACGCAGGATGCCCGCCTTGCGCGGCTTCTGGGCCTTTAGGCACAGACAAACGAGGTTACATGCTACGTACGGGTTGTTTTCCGTGTTCCGTAAGTCTCTCGTGCACCCGGAGGCACAGCCAGGGCTGCTCCGGTGCTTTAAGGGTGGCCTGGTGGTACCTCAATTCCAGCTGCTGCAATGCCCAGACGGGGACAGAAGATTCAGCAGAGGAGGGGAACGACTCCTTGTGCTGCTGCTCCACAGAAAGCACATTTCTAGTGAAAGCCAGATCCACCTGCACATTCCTCCTGCTGAGCAAAGCCCACGCAGCCAGCGGGACTGCGGAAGGCTGAACGCTGCGGAGTGGAGATGAACAGAACCCGTTGCTTGATAGCAGGTTGGGGACGTGATGCTTCACCCACGGAGCTGAGGGATGACCCCATCCGAGCGCCGCGCTGCGCTCAGCAGTGCCAAGAGCTCTGAAGCACACCAGGACGACGCGCACCCAGGGCAGCAGCAGTCAGGGTGTGGAAGTTGCCATAGTAAAGCAAACTACCAGTGCCCGGCTAATCCACTTGCTTACCCTCCAGGACAAAACAGCTTGCCCTGAAGAACTGTGACATCTCATCCTTCTAAAGCATTCTTCATCCCACAATAAAATTATTCCACACAATTTAAGAGTCCCAAGCAGACCCTGGAGTCTTCCTCCCACACAAGCTGAAGGATTTCTGTCCTGGAGGCTCTTGCTCATCACAGCCAGCTGCAAGGCGCTGCTGTAGCCACACAGAGAGACCCAGACAGTAACTGGAGCCAACAGCCCCCTCCCAAAACCCCCCGGGGCTACCGACAGAGACCCAACGGAAGGGAGATGGTGCTCAGCAGACTGGGGAGTTTCCTGCCTGCGCTTTCAGCGTGGGAAGGCTGATGCCAAGAGTGCTCTGCTGGGGAAAGGAAAGCGCTGGGACCGTTGGAAAAAGGAGACAGTTGTGTTTTATTAAGCAGTGAAGTGGGCCCAGGCACTCACGTATGGGAGGAAAAGCAGGCCCGGTCCCAGAAGTTGTGGGGTGCATATCCCAGGCTGCTGAGCTGCCTCCATGCAGAAGAGAACACCGTTCTGGGGAGGAGGGCACAGCAAACCCCCACAGCAAAGAAACGGCCCGGCAGGACGCAGAGCGCTGGGCAGCTCAGGAGCTGAGCACAGGCACAGAGAGGGACACGCAGGGGGAAGCAGGGACACTCACAGCCTAGTTGCAGTTCTTGGGCAGGCGATAGACACCTCCTGAGTAGATGAGTTGCTGGTCCCGGACCTTTTTCTGGAGGAAACCCTGCAGCTCTTGTATATCGATCTCTGTGACCACTGGGCCTGTCATCACAAACATCTTCAGCATGCTGTGAATCCTCTCCAGGGACAGGCTCTCGAGGTTGGTCAGCATAGCCTGGATGTACGTCCAGAAGAGCTGCAGAGGGGGACACACAGGCAAGAGTAAACCGCACTGACATCCAGACCGTCAAGAAAAAGGGTGCTTTAGCATCCCGTATCCCAAAAGCAGCACAGGGCTGTGGCTGGCAGTAAGTTCTCAGCCATGAGCATGTGGCCTTCAAACAGGAAATACCCTAGAAGAGCATCAGGTGCTGGCACAGGCAGCTAGAAAGCAGGATTAGACGTGCAGTACGTGCACGACCCTCAGTGGATAAACACCAGTATGACACCTCCGGGTTGCACAGTGGCACAACACACACACAACGTGACACACGAGTAGGAAAAGCACTCTAAGTGTCCAGGAGCCACATCCCAGAGAGGGCAAAGATCCAGCTGTAAGTGCTGATTTAGCCTTTTTGGCAACCTAAGCACAAAACGCGCTGCTTGGGTGAATCCAAGAAAGTTGTGAGTATTTTCAAATATGAAATCATGTCTCGGACTTTTTTTAAACTGAAAAAAACCACCTTTAGAGGGGTCCAAATGGCTGCCTGGCTCAGCAGCCGGGCACTTTTCTATAGGGAGGGCTGCGATCCAGCACCTGCACCAGCGAGCACTAGTCAAGAGATACCCACTTCAAAAAACCCTCAGGCTGGACTCAGCCACTTGGGAGTGGAAAACACAAATGCAAACTGCAAACTGAATCATCTGAATGAGATTCCCCAAAGCCAAAAGCACGGGATGTTTGCTTCATGGGCAGCCGAGCCACACAGGCGGTACCTGCAGCTCTTCCTCTTTCTGGTCAGCCTGCGATGCCATGGCAGAGTCGCCCTCCTCGTCGCTGTCGATCAGAACGACCTTCTCCACCTGGTCCTTCTGCTCCTCCTCGATGACGGTGAAGGTGCCCTGGGGCTCTTCGCGCAGGACACCCTGCTGCAGCCACAGCGTCATCTTCCGCTTCAGCGACGTCACCGGCACCTTGAGCACATCGCTCAGCTCCGTCAGCGTCCAGGTACCTGCAGAGCCCACGGGTATCAGAGCAGCACAGGACCTCTGCCCCCTCCAGCACTTAGTATGAGGAAGGGGAAGGCGGGGAGGCACGGCCAGGAGGAAGCAGTGGTGTGCAGCGCCCGCCTGACAGCGGGCTGGGTGCTGAGCCGTGGCCCCGCTGGGTGCTGTCGCCTCAAAAAGCTGAGCCCTTTGCTAGTCCCAAGCCCATGAACCAGGTCTTGGTGCTGCTGCCAGAGCGTTCAGCCACCCCGGTGACGTGGCCTTCCCACCACCCACCCACGGGAAGCACAGACACGGGTAGGAACAGCGAGCCTCTGCCACGCACTCACTCTTGGTCTGGAAGTGCAGGATGATGGCGGCGTGCACAGGGGAGACGGAGAGGGAGAGGGTGCGATCTGCCAGCTCCACGTCCAGGCTCACCAGGCCCAGGTGGTACTTCCAGTTCAGGGTCCTCATGGCCTGGAAAAGGGGGAAGCAGGTGCTCACAGAACATCTTCTACCAGGAACCCCTACGTGCTGCGTTACTGCACACCCCCCTGTACCACCAAGGCCAGCTGCCCTCCACCCACCTCTGCCAGATACAAAGGCCACTCCCCACCTCCTGCGTCGCCCGCAGTGCCACCCCCAACAGTTCCCTCCCCCTTCACGGGAAACAGCCTCCTTGACATGAGTTGTTCAGCCCACACCCAAGACCAATGCCCTCTCGTGCCTGAAAGTCAGTCAACTCAACTCTGGCATAGGGCTGAGGAAACAGTGGAAACACTCAGGACAAAATGACCGGAAAACACATACTCATGTGGGCAGGAATTCCTCAAAAGAGAAGCAATCTCTTCTGACACTGATGTGACAAGACCACTTCTTGCTTTGAATGCTGAGGATGCTCAATGAAGCTGCTCCCTTCTTGCATGCCCTCCTGCATCCTCTCCTAACTAATCTATTGCAGGCACAGAAATCAGCTGGCACCCATGTCTGACACGTAACCACAGCAGGAGAGACAGGGTCAGAGCTATGAGCCCCCCAGCCCCGCGGCACGAACCACCTGGTCTATAGTGACAAGTTCAAGAAAGGATACAGAAAACCAAACCTGAAGAGCACAAGTGGACAGGCAAAGAGGAATGTCTGCATGACACACCAAACTGGGTTCAGGCTGGCTGCAAAGAGCCATCTGCATGTGCACAGACACTGCACTGGCACGACAGCTACATCCGAATCATCCATGCTCCAGATGTGAGCTCTGCACTCCGACAGATAAGCAGCTGCAAGATGAGAAAGCCAAGACCACAGCTCTGGAAGCGACCTAGATCTCTCCTTGCTTCCAGACAGATGCTCCTGCTTCCAACTCATCCTGTAAGCGCAGAGCAAGGTGCCCCTCCCCCCTCTCTGAGTGCCATGATCAAGTGTCTGGAGAATCCTGCACGGTTGTTGGTGTTTGCTGTGTATGCCTCTCTCCCACCTTCCTGTGCTGTTTACAAAGGCACAGATTCCACCTCTGTCTGAGCCACAAACTGACCAAAAACGCTTGTCCCAGAACTGTCTAACGTGGAGTTCAGGGACCCTCCAGAAATGCATGAAACAACCCAGAGGAGACCACAGATGGAAGAGGAAGCAACATTCACCTAACTCCAGACTAAAAGCGAATCTTAAAATGAGACCATGTTAAAAGAGCTTTTTTCCAAGAGGATGAACAGGGGAGGAGAGGCCCAGGATGTCATTCTTACTGCTATGGAAAACCAACAAGCTTAGACCAGACTTAGTCTTAGACCAAGAACTTCCACCTCAGTATCCGTTAACGAACAAACACCGGCCTATTTTAGAAAACTCTGTTCGCTAACCGCAGTCAGCACCACCACTCAGGCACCCCACGACGAGGTACACCCTCCCTTCGCCACAGCTAAGCGAGCGCAGCTTCTAACCCCGACTCAAAGCTGAAGGACCCTGGGATACCACCCGAACAGCGTGGGTGTGCAAGCAGCTAAAATGTAAGGGATGTTAAAGGGGACTCGGCAAAAACAGTGAGATGTAAGAAAATGTGAACAGCATACACCTGTTTTGAGGAGGGTTAAGGTTGCCTCACCTTCAATTTCTCATACTTCTTGGAATAGGCTTCCATGGCTTCCTTGACCTGCTCCGGAAGCTCTAGCTTCTCCTCCTTCAGCGGTGGCCAGAACTCACTGGACAGGATAACAGCAACAAGGCTGAACGGTGGCTTCTCCTCCTCTGGGAGCTTTTCTTCCTCATCCCGAATGTTGGCGTTAATGCGCCGTGAGTCAGCCATATCCTGGGAACAGCAGAGGAAGCTAAGGCAGCCCTTTCTCTTCCAAGTCAGTGCTACCCCTTAGAAGCTTAAACAGGGTGACTAATGTTGGCACCGAGTGATGATGCTGGGGACACGGCAAAGGACCTTAGTGTCTACTAGGCACTAAGAAAGGCCGCTACACCCTCAGAAACTTTTGTGGGGAGGTGGGGGAAGGGTTTACAGCTCAACACTGGCCTACACTGGAGTCTCTCCAGACTTGTCTTCTTCCCACATTGCTCCAAGTGAATTGAATTCCAGAGTATCAACCTCAGAGGAGCTGGAAGAGCCCAGCTCTTAAATGCCAGAGTACTGCACCGCAGGAAGGGCAGGAGAGACGACAGCACCAGAGCAACCACCCCCCAGAGGCAATAACTCAACCCACAGGGCTTAAAACACAGACAATTTTGAATGCCCTTCTGCCTGCCACAAGTCACCCCTCTCACTGGGGTTCTGGGAACCCCACTTTTCTAAGAGACCATTTTTGGGTCCCTCCTCAAGTCCCTCCCCATCCCCAAGGAGCTCAAACACTCAGGACTTGAATTAAAAAAAAAAAAAAAGAATTACTTTTAACATGACTTCACAATAGTGCATCTGAGCTTCCCCAAACCGCAGCTTCAGCAGCTCCACGTTGCGGATTTCCCTGAGAAGAGAAACAACGGATCAGACACGGGACCCTCAGACCAGCCTGGCCTGGCCTCCACCCCTTGCCACACAGCTAAAACACCTGTTCCCTGGCACCGGGGTGCTCTTCCTAGGAAGGCCTGCAAGGCACGTTATCTGAAGGGGATGTCTCCTAGCATCCAAGCAAGGAAAAATCACTCCGTAGGCCAGCAGCTTTTGGAAGACCTTCCTCTCCCTTTCCTTTGGAGGAGCATGGCACCCAGCCACCCCCGACACCACAGCGCAACCTCAGCATCTGGCGAGCCCGAGACTGCCCATCCCAGAGGTGGCTGGCACTAGCTGCACCTCAGCGAAAGGAAAACCACTGCACCCATCAAGAGACATCGCTGGGTGGCAACTGAGGTTTCCTGATGCTTCACCACTTTTCCTTACTTTGACACTTTCTGCTGACCCCCAAGCAGCCTGTGCAGGTTGTGAGGGCCAGCAGAACACGTGGGCTGGAGCCAAGAGGGTGTTGGTGTCTCCAGTATCCTACACGCTGCCCTGTCAGTGCAAGTCAAGGGCAGGGACTTGGCAGCAAGCACATGGAATTTCAGATGGAAACCCAAAGCTGCAGAGGAAATGGCCAAAGACATTCCTGGCTCCAGAAATCGCTGTTCACAGGACCGAGTGTGCAGCACACCTTCACCAGGGGACTGCACCTGGAAAGCTGGGGGCTGGGTGTTTGCCTCTCACCTCTCAGCACTGTAGTTAAACTGATGGAGCAGCCGGTCAGCCAGCAGCGTGCGGTATTCGTTGATGAACAGGTCCTTGCTGCCATAGATGCTCACCAGCAGACTGATGATGTCCGAGGACCGACGTTTGGAACTTGATTTTCCTAGTGAAATCCAGCAGAGCACAGCACGTGTTTAACAGCGACCTGCCCCCGCTCAGCTCGAGGACCAGCAGACGAGCGGCTCAAGGCTGCAGACCGCCGGGGAAAACAGCAGTTAGTCTTGGATCTAACCTGGATCTGCATCGACGGGGTCAGGAACCCAGTCCCCTGGCTCCGAGATGTCATCGTCACTCTCCTGGCCGTTCTCCAGCGTCACCGGGTCAGCTTTGGAGAGCTCGTTTGCAAGATCACCGGAGCCCTCGGCATCCCCTGTGAGACCGGCCACGATCTGCCGCACCGTGTCTTCCCGAGTCCTGCCAACGGGCAAGGGAAACAGAGCGAGTGAAGGGAAGGGGAGGGAGAGGGGAGGCGTAAGACCGTCCCACGAGCCCCTTACCTCAGATACTTCCTGATGGGCTCACAGGCGACCTCCAGGATAACCATAGAGGGGTCAAGCTCCCGCAAGGCCTTGATGGCCGAGATATAGAGAGTGATGATGTCGGATGTGTTGACTCCTGCAGGAGAGGGGCAGAGGGAGTCAGACTCCCAGAGCACAGACTAATGGCCTGGATGGGAGAAGCCGGGATGCTCCAAGCCCTCTGATCAATCTGTGGAGTCGGAGGCAAAGGGCTTGGCTGCCCTACTGCCCCAGCCAACGGGAGAGATCGGATCTGTATGTCTGAGAAAGCAGCTGCAGCCATGAACACAGGCACAGAGACTACTACAAACCAGCAGAGCCCAGACCCCGCGTTAGGAGCTCAGAGCACACGCAGCAGAGAAGCCTTTACCTACCGGACCAAGGCTAAACTTCTAGCTCAGCTCCTCAGCAGGAGGCAAAAAGGGGCTGGGATATAACAGCTATTGCTGCCCACGCACACTCCAGCACCGAAGGCAGCGACATGCCCAGCCTGGCTGCCTCTCACTCATCACACACGAGGTGAGGTGACGGCTCCCAGGAGATCCCCACTCGTGCCCAGGCATGAGTGACATACGCAGGGATGAAAACCCACCAGGATGCAGGAGTCGCATTTCCAGAGCACTTTTCAGGGAGCTGAGCAGCTGCTGCCTCTGGTTAGTCCTTTCCAGGCAGAACTTGAGGTCCTCCACAGCAGGCTTCGACTCTGGGAAATCTACAAACGGAGCAGATTCGAAACAGTGCCACGCTCCGTGGGAAGGCAGAAGGCGGCAGTGTGGCACATCGGGAGATGAAGACAGATCTATCATTCATCCAGCCCAAGTCCAAGAGTGAACGAACACCGAACAGGTCATGCCTACCTCGAATGATGCTGAAGAGCTCCTCAATGCGCATGCTGGCATAGATGCGGTAGAAGAACCTTTGGACGTGGCACCGCCAGCGCTTCAAGGTGCTGCTAGCTTCCGGAGAGGAGCGCGCCAAGGAACCATCTTGCAGAAAAATTCTGCTGAGCCAGCCAATCACCTTCTCAATCCACTGCACAAGGAGAGGGAGAGCACAGAGTTGGTGAACCCCGCAGCTGGATGCACAACCGCGTCCCACACTAACTCCGACACCAGGCAGCTACCACAGGAAGCCCAAATGAGCAGCTAGCCAAGGGCAGCATTTCCTTCAGCAGCCCTCCACACGCACCCTTGCCCGGGTTACAGCCAGGGAAAGCCTGGCTGAAGGAATACGAACTTCACCTAAAGATACAGGATACAGGCCATGCAGATGTACATGAGAAGGTGAGGGGTGACTGAGGACTGTGCACAGGCACTGGGCCCCAAAAAGGACAGGGCATATTCAAAAATATTGCAGACTGTTCTCTTCTTGCCAAATTCCATTCCATTCTGTAAGAGCAGAACTATTATCTTTATAAGAATATGAGAGTATTGCCCATCACGCCATCCTTGGCCCAAAATGTCTGTGATCCCTGAAATCAGTGAAGAGCAAGCCAGCCATCCCAAGGACTCACAGACATACCCCTACCAACCAAATGCAGCCACCTGAAGCCAAGACCTCAAATACCAGCCTAGTCACTGAATCATAAAATAAAAACCTGAACAGGGAGCATCAGAAGGTTAATTTTTTTCTATTTGAGATTTAGTTTTCTAGGGAGAAATATGTAATTGTCAAATTTCAAAGGCACTCAACTGCAATATCCAGGTATTCAAAAGAAATGCCCCTTTTTTTTTCCCCCTTTAAGCTGGCAAACACATGGTACTTCTTGGGATAGTATTTGAGAATTAATAGCTACTAGATATTAGGTTTTTTGATAACCCAGCTCCAACAGCCTGAAGCAAAAATGCTAAGTCAAGATCCGGTTTGCTGCAGTTAATTTTTAATTACCTACTCGATGGAGGGAACAGTGAAGAAATGCACAAGTTCTGCTCATTACAAGGCAAGACCAATCTGAGAACTACAGGGATCTAGGAAAAACTGTGGAAAAGCTGATAAAGAATTCTCCTACAGGACAAAAGTGAAGGGCTATAACTGCAGAAAGCAACTCCGTTTTAAGGAGTGTAAACAATCCCCAGGTCACCCCAAAGCATGTCACCCTAGGTCCAATAAAGTGTTGCACAGCAACTAAAGGGAAGTAAACACGCAAGGACGGCCCGTGCCTGCCGAGGACAAAAGCGGCCGGCGTGGCAAACAGCAAGGAAACTAGGACAAGCGCGGAGAGCAGCCTGGTTCGCATGGCAACCTGACTTCACACATTGTTCCTCAACGCAGCCAACTGCAAGGTCATGCATCGAGGGCTAAAGAGTGCAGAGCCGGGACTGTGTCCTGGAAGAGCCATAACGTGGAGGAGAACTTTATTTTAAGGACATACTGGGTAAACAGCCCAACATGAGCTTGGTTTAAGGTGGCAGGAAAACAACTGGGTAGGTGCAAAGAAGGTTTTTAATTCTGTACGTGGCACAGTGGCGAGATCAATACCAGAGTATCGCCTCCCATCTTTGCTTCCTATTTTAAAGGGATGCTGAAAAATTGGAAAAAAGAAAGAAAACAGCCACACAAATTTAAATTATGAGCCCACCTAGACAGAAGGAGGGTTCTCTGCAGGGCAGGTGGCACCACATGTTCTCGTAGTTTGTAATTCCCTATTACTACAGACATCAGCCGGTGAAACAGAAGGCACAGGTCAGAGCAAACCTTCCCCAGCAGCAGGAAATCAAACCGGGGCGTTTTACCCACCTCTTCTGCCAGGGGTGGTGGGAGTCACAGCCCAGGACCAGGCATTTTCAGGTAGAATCCACTTTCAGCCCGAGATGCTAAGCCAGCAACAGAGCGGCTGCACAGCTCCAAACGAAGGGCCCCCGCTGCCCAGACGCCATCCTTACCTCCTGGAACTCATTCAGGAAGGAGTGCTCGTATTCCCCCCTGCAGCGCTGCTCCATCCGCTCCTCTATCATCCGGTGCAAGATGGTCGTGACAGCATCGGCGCTCACTCTCTCCAGCAAATTCAGTCGGCGGCTACAGACACAGACAGTGACCCAGTTCAGAGCATACGGAAGCAAAGGTACAAGCCAAAAAGAAAATCCCACTCCCTGAAGGCACCTTCCTCCCTCTGCGGCCCACAGATGCAGGCACAGCTCTGCTTAAACGCTCTGACAGCCGCAGGGATGCGTTACACGTGTAACACATGACTCTGCTGCTACCCCACCTTCCTTAGAAACATTATTTTCTATGAAAAATTCTATGAAATTCTATGAATTCATGAAATTCTATGAAAATAGTTCTCCTAAATGAAGCTTTTTCATTTAGGAGAACTTGCTTCTTTGTGGACAGAAGGCCTCAGAGCAAGAAGAAGATATTCTCATATCCAGGGAGAGGAACTTTCTGTCTAAAGAGCTGCTCTAGTTCAACCACAACCAGCTGCAGAAACCCTGCGTCAGGTTCTCTAACCGGTCCTGGGATACAGCCTGACCCCACATGTAACTCCTCCTCTTATCAGGTCTCAAGAAAATCTGCTGCTGTTCCCCATCCGGACGTTCCGAGAGCCACCTCCCCGTAACCCACGTACAGAATGTCATTGAGCTGCTGGAACTGCTCCATGGCTTTGGGGCACCAGCACTGCTCTCTCTTGCTGCTGCAGCCCGCGCACAGCAGGCTCTCTCCTCCGCCTTCCTCCGTATCGCTCTCCTGCT
Organism: Eurypyga helias; assembly: GCF_000690775.1. Classification (NCBI taxonomy): domain Eukaryota; kingdom Metazoa; phylum Chordata; class Aves; order Eurypygiformes; family Eurypygidae; genus Eurypyga; species Eurypyga helias. Next base: position 714 of record NW_010274908.1, on the reverse strand, counting down.
CCGTCTCACTCATGCTGCTCTCGCCCTCACTCATCCCATCTTCTCCTTTCTTCCACTGCCGCATGTATATCCTGAAAGTGCGGCTGTAGAACTGCTGGATCATTTCCTGGAAGGACTTGGTAGTGGAGAAGAAAAGGATGGCTTTGAACATGGTGTAGACCTTTTCCGGCAGCATCTGAGCGCCTGTCCCAAGGAGCAAGCCCGCCTTGGTCCACCTCTCCAGCAGTTCCAGGCTGTTCAGGTAGGGGTCCAGGCGGCACTTGAGAAGACAGAACGCGTCCAGGAGGAGCGAGGAGCACTGGGGCTCCTCAGCCGTGTTTTCATACTGGCTGATGCAGTTCCAGAACTCGGGAGCTATGTTCGCCTGAAGGTCCGTCTGCAGCACCTCGATGAACCACTCCTCCACGACCGAGTGCAAGTCGTAACACCGCAGCACGTCCAGGGCTGGGCGCAGGTCGGCATCCTTCAGCGGCCCCACAGCATCGGACCTCGGAGCTGCCTGGAAAGCGGAGGGGACGCCAAGTTAAGCACACAAAAAGGCTTCTCTAGGAGGATCTGCGGCAGAAGAGATCGCTCACGCCAAAGGACGGGGACCAAACGCGCACGGACTCGGCTGTCCAACAGCACCAGGCAGACACCTGGTCCGTGGGGAGGTGCTGGGGTCTCGGCCTACGGAAGCCAAGCACCCGTCTCCCAGGCCCAACACCCAAGCGC
>NW_010274907.1:0-1429 GCF_000690775.1 Eurypyga helias | reverse complement strand
AGCGGCGCCGGGGCCGCGCCGCTGCCAGGACCCGGCTCTGTCCCGCCCTCTCCCGGGTCGGGCTCTCCGGCAGCACCGAAAGCAGAAAAGTCACGGATTAGCATGAGGACGGCAGGGAAAAAAAAATCGAGCACCTGAAACCCCGTGATGGGTTCAGTCTCCTCGTTCGTAGCGAGTGTCAGGCTGAGCCGCTCCTGTCCGTGCTGAGACCAGGGCATCCCAAAAGCGGGAATATGCCGTTAATCGTGATGCAAATGACGGAATGAAAATTATTACTTTATGCGGATTTTATTTTACCCAAGCTATTTAAGTACAGAGTAGCAATAATAAACCTCCTCTTGACCCAATTAAAAAATGATGGTTAATGGCGATTCGTACGCACTTGCATTTAGCATTGCAGGGGGAGAAGAGGAAAAACAGCTAATTGCAGGCACTAATTAGCACTCTAATCCCCCTCCCAGCAGGCACAGAGATGCCCCTGAATGTAGTTAGTTTAAATTACTTAAAAGTCGGTCTGCCTGACCTCAAGGGGCACAAACGAAAAGAAATCGAAGCCTGATTTTTAAATTTCAAACAACAACCAAAAAAAAGTGACTTTAATGACAAGTTCACTCAATGGAGAGGAAATGTAAAGCTCAGCGGAAGCGTTAATTCCATGGCAATGGTGTAAAATAGCCTTTTTGTATAAACAAGGCAAATATTGATAACTTGGGGAGGGGGGGAGAGAGGGAGTCATTTGTTTCATTCTTTGTAGAGCTCCACAGAACGAGCCAACTATAAATTATCGAGAATTTAGGGCTGAGAATTACTTTGGGGGATTATTACTCCCTCTTAGGACTGATCTGTAGGAGACATTAGGAGAACACAGCAAGCTCAGCATTGAAATAGAAATCATGTTGTTGCCAAGAAAACTTGATTTATAAAGTGGAAACATCTTTAAAATGCACTCGCTATCTTTGTAATGTTCGACTGCTTCATTGTGGGAGGGAAAAAAAAAAAAAGAGATTATTTTATATTAAAAGGATCATCAAAAGATAAAAAGTTTATGTTAGCAAAGTTCCCTGAACCTTGCATAAAACCGCTCGCCTCCTTCAGTCGTGAAATCCTGCCCATCGCAGCACCCGGAGGATGGGACGCTGGGCTCCATAAATCAGAATCTTTTCTTGTCCCTCCTATTTGAGGTTTGTTCTAATTACGAATTTCTCCTCCAGAGGATTTTGTGTTGCGGCGTTTTAAAGGATGAATTATACGTAGTGCAGAAACTGCCGCGTCTTTGCCCGGAGCTGTGGATGCCCAAGGGCTGCCGGAAAAGAGGGAAACGGGAGGAAACCCGGCCACGCGTGATTGATCTCTTCAGGCGCTGGCCGTCGCGAGTGGCATTGTGCAGGGCAGCTGTTTCGGAAGGCTCGGCCGTTGCCGCCGTTTGCCG
>NW_010274906.1:0-24154 GCF_000690775.1 Eurypyga helias | reverse complement strand
ACTTCCTCTTCACTGGGATACATCGTTCCCAATACCCACTTAGGAATCAGAACTTTTTTTTTTTTTAAAGAAAGGACTTTAAGAACCAAAGTCTTGTCATAGGATCACAAGAATTAGTGATGCTTTGTTTCATCAACATGTTTGTGTTCATTTGAGATGTGTTAGTAGATGTGAAATGCATTCCAATCTGTTGTCGTGTTTTCCCTTATGCAGTTAGGTGTCCTGGAACATGGTCACAGGCACTTTGTGGACTTGGTTGAGGGCACAGGAAATCCCAGATGAGCTCTTGATCACCTAACCATGATAAGCCGCTAGCCTTTCTGCTCAAACGTCAGGCCTTTCAAGTGCCTTTTGGATCAAGAATGTTAACATCTGGCCTGCTCATGCCTTTGAGGGCTCCTTGGTGGAATCCTAAGGTGTCATTAATTCACCTCTTCATTTGCAGGATGGGGTTTCTCTTGGCATTCTGAATGCCTGGAAACGGAGGTAGAAGGAACTGTGTGGAAAAGCTTAGCAGAAATAGTTTTTCGGAGCACAGTCATTCACCTGGTACGGATGTTGGTGAGGTCCGACCGCAGAAGAGAAGGTGTTGTTAGGGAATGGTGGGAGATGGTAGTGCAGGAGAGGAGAGCACTGAACCTGTTGGTGTTTTGAAATTAATCCCTAAGTCTAGCACTTCTGGGGGAGCCCAGAGCATCTGAGGAAAGTCTTGACATTTGAAAATGCAGCAAGAAGCTTGTGTCAGCCCACCTGGGAGTCGGTGGAAAACCAACATCTCTGCTCAGGAAGGACCTCCAGATAACGCGTTTTATCCAAAAAAGGGAGGGTGACTGGCTTAGTTTCAGTGTTTGCCCAGCAGCCTTGATAAGGATTGTAACTATGTGCTAAATGTGGTTTTGCAGACCTCTGTCTAAAAATTCTCCGAGAAGATAAAAGCTGTCTGGGATCATTGCAGATAGTCAAGTGGTAAGTGACTAACAGTGAAACTAAGACAAGATTGTGCTGAATAGCAAGACATCAACCCCTCACATTCTTCTTCTTCCTGAATTTGACAATATTGTGCCCAGTAGCACTGTCGACTGTGCCGGTGCAGCTCCCACTGCTGCAGCGTGTGTGCTTGGCCCTCTGCGTAAGAGGCGGAATTAGCTGACCGAGATCATGTGAGCTCCAGGTCTGCTGAAGCGCTGACTGCTCCAAGGTCGTGGTCAGGCCCCGGAGCACACACAGGCAGCGTAGGTACGCAGGGAGGGTGATGAAAATCATGAGGCTGGTTCTGTTGTTGTTGAGTCTTTTCTAGTTTCACTTTCATAGGGATTCTTGTAGCATGTTTTTTAGTATGGACAATATCTTATCTCCTGGATATTTCATGGCTAAGTACGCTACAGCTTTCAGTAAGGCGTATTTCAGAGCTGGCATGTTCCCAACAAGCCAAGAGTCTGACTTTGATGTGCTGAGGAGATACCTAGCTGCACATCCTTTGACTCAAAGAGTAAATATGTGGCCATTGCTACCTCAAATAATATTTACTACTTTGAGAAAGTCCATAGCTGTAAACTATGCATCAGATAACAAAAAATTTACAAGACCAGACATGTCAAGCTGTGTTCAGATGGAAGTTTTGGCCAAGCTCTGTACACTGCCAGTGGGAAAAGAGCCATTGGAGAGCAAGTGGGGGAGCCAAAATAGAGCCTCGAGCAGAGAACCACTTGGAGCCAGCCTTGGGCTGCAATCCTTGTCTTTGTCAGGGTTTGAGTGGGCTCCAGGCTGACAGGATATGGCCCTAGAAGTATAAACAACACACAGGAGAGAGGCCAACGCCTTTATGATGGTTGACCTGAAAAGGACTTTACAAGCCCAAAATGTTGCTCGTGCTGTTGTCTTAATTCCAGAAAAAAAAACCCAACTCTTTGAGCTGTATCTAATGAGTGTGTGTTTACAGGTCAGGAGGTAAACATTGCTGGTTACTCATGTGTTTTTCCCTGGCAGGATTCAAGGTTGTTTTGATGCTTTGGAGAGGCAGTATGTAAGTTTTTTTTCACTTTTTTTTTTAATGGAGTTTTCTATTTCTTCATAAAGTATGAACAAAACTATCTCTCCATACCTGCTTTGTGTTTTTGGACTGATTTTGCACACACACAACACACGTTCTCCACTGTGGGATAGGGGGAAGACCCTGCCCTGAGTTATACAAGCGAGATTTGGGTGTTTATTCCTTGAGCCCCACGACTGAGCGCTGTTTCTCTCTAAACTTGCCTGTACATGGTGTGTAAACTAATTTGCAGCCTGAAAGGGAATACAGCCTCAGTTCTGTATTCTACGTTTGCGTTCTCTAATGTCTGGATAGAGACACTGCCAGTCAGAACTTTGGATCTTGATCCCCATGCCTGTTTTCCTGGGACAGGTTATTTCTTCCTTCTGCTTTCCTTCATCAGCTTTCCCTTGTCTTCTCCCTTCTTCTCATCTTCTCTAACCCTCCGAGCTTTTCTCTTGGGTTCAGAATTTATTCCTTTTATTTTTGAAAGTAGTTCATCAAGTAAGGTGTATAGCTGGTTCCAGGACAAAATCAGGCAGTAAGTAATCATATGCCTTGCTGATTCTCACATAAAAACTGCTCTGCACAGGAAAAAGCACCAACTGTTGTCATGTGTCAGCACTGTTCGTCAAACCAACTCTCATCTAAATCAGATGAAGTGGTGATAGTTTCGGCACTGATGATCAGATGGGCTCTTACCCATCAGTACAACTGTCAACGTGCATAAGGGGATTCAAAACGTTGTGCACTCAGTTTATTTCTTGCTGACAGTTCGGGGAGGTATTTAGTCCTCTGCAGTTTATGAGAGACATAAATGAATTGTTATTTGACAAGGATTAAGGAAAAATCAGAGGCATTTAACGCACATTGTAGGTTTGTTTTCAAGGGTAGTCCCACGTACATTTTCTTGCCACAGCATAGATCAGCTGCCTCTGGGGAGTTCCATAGCAGAGAGCAAATAGTAGTCTTCAGCAGTGCCCTTGTTAAAGAGTTTTAATTCGGCATAGCCTTTGGAGGTTTGGTTAGGAAGCGTCTCGAGAGAGAAGTCTGAGCATGCAGTTGTTTTCTTGGCAAGCTGCGAGCAAAGCCAAGGGAACTGGCCACTAGGTGTTGCTGATGCTGTGCGGTGAAGAAGCTGCAGGAAGGTTTTTAACTCGGTTTGTGGAATGTATCCCTTCCCTCGCTGTATGTGGGCAGTTAGGTTTTGATAGATCTCTCTTTTCCTTGCCCGCTAACCATTTTGGTTTTGTTTTTCCCTCCGTAGTTGCACATTGCTGTCCTCGCAGTAAGTAAACAAGGCGTTTTTCTTCCCTCACTCTGCTTGAAAGAGTTATGGAGTCAAGGTTGTGTCAACCCGTTTGGGCCTTTTTTAAGGGGAAGTCAAAACATATGTGGTTTTTAATAGCGTGGTGACCTTTCTTAAATATGGTAAATATGAACTTCCTAGGCTGCGTGGGAATATTTTGCTCAATATGTCAGACTTCTTGACTCTGAGGCCTTACATGGCATCCTTCAACTCCTAGAAGCGCTTTCACATGCTTCATATCACTGCTTCCTTTAAACTCTTGCCTCCACCCTTTGGAAGCTGCTGCGTCTTCTCCATTTCCCCTGCAGAAGGGTTCTCCTTATTAATCCGATGCTGAGGAAACCACGCACTGGTGTCCCATAGCGAGCCTGTTGCCCTGGGCCTTTGTAAAGCACCGAGTGCTATGCTACGCACCTACTCTGTGTATAATCTGAGGAGTTAAATCTCGGGTATCAATAGTTGCCTGTGAGGACTGGAATGGGAATTAACCTCATTCCTCCACAATTACACAGATGAGTGTCTTCTACCTGTCTTTGAAGTGGTAAGTATTGACTGCTGATAGAGGAGGGCTGTTTCTCAGCCATTCCTTTCTCTGATCCCACCGCTGAAGATAGCACAATCTCTGCTGTAAAATGAAAATATCATTGTTTAGTCACTTTTCACTGGTTCAAGTTATCCAAGAGGAGAATGCCCTCACTGTGCTTTCTTCTAACAGATTTACACCAATCCCAAGGAACCGGAGGTAAGAATGAGTCTTAATTAATCTTTGAGGCAACTGAAGGCATGGGTGAGTAGATTTGTATTCAGAGTGGACTTGTAGGCTTAAATTCTACCCTGACGTAGCTGCTTGGTGACCCCGTTTCTCTTCTTCTGCCTTCGCTCAAGAATGACAACTCAGTGAGCTGGATTGTGATCAAACGCTCCTACCAGGCCCTAGGCTGTGGGCCCGTCTGGGGCTTCAGGCAGGGGTCTCAACAGGCAGCTAATGGGCACGCTGGTGATATTGGTTTTCTTTCCTGAAGAGAGAAATGGGAAATGCCAAATAATTCTTTCACAAACCATCTTTTATCAGCAGCGTTAGAGAGGTTTCAGGCAGAAGCTGCGAGTCACTTCAGGCCTGGGATCTGTGTGTTGCACAGTGCCTGTACGGATCCTTTCAGGGCTTCTCTTGTGTTTCTGTTCTGCCCACATCTAGCAGAAAGGCAGCGTGGTATGTGAGCGAGGTGCTGCATCCATGCTGTCTCCACAGTGCAGATGTGGAGAATGGCTGCAGCATCTTTGCTCACCTGGTCACAGTTCTGCTGTGTCTCAACTCAGAATCCCGGGAGAGAGCCAGAGTTTAGTCCGTACCATGGCTGGGACTTGTCAGGAAGGCTCAGAGTTAAGAGCTCAGCTCAGCTTCTACTAATGAACCTCATTGCCTCTGGAAAAAACGAATTATAGGCATGGAATTGGACTACAATAGATCTTTTCTCTTGTGGGGAAGTAGTCTGTTCTTCCTAATTGTGTTATTCTCTAAAATCATAGCATATCCTTTCCTTTTAAATGGAAAATCATCTAGTGGTTTTTTTTATCTCCCTCAGAAAACTATGAGATCAGTGAAATTCAGAAACTGCTGTATTTCCTCGCAGGAAGAGTCCTTTAGACTCTTGTCTCCACACAGAACTCTGGGCCAGGCTTCCTTGTGCCACTGCATCACCCGTGAAGCCGCACTTTTTTCCTTTTAGTGAGGGAGAGCAGGTGTTCCTTGTGATGGTTGGGTGGCCCCGCTGCCTCATCAGAGGTTTAGGCTGGGCAGTCAGGCCCACAGAGGAAGTGGAAGGAGGTAGCAGGAAGTTTGTAATTTTTTTGGTGATTCTTTCAGTGCTAGGTAAGCTGTGGTCGTTAAAAAAATTTGCCAAAGCCTGGGCAAGCAAGAATAGAGGTAAAGCTGTCCCCGTGTCATTAAATGAGTGCTGTGCGCTGGCATGAGGTTGCGAAAGGACACTGCTAAGTTCAGTACACATCTTTACGCTTGTTACTGAAAGAGACCTGTTTCTTCTTTTCCCCTCTCTCCTTAAATCTCCAGACAGTGACCGAACTCTATCAATTCAAATTCAAGTACAAAAAGGGGGTGCCCCAGATGGACATCATCAGGTAATGGTTTGGCTTTATTTCTCAGAATTACACTGTGAAAACTGCGTTTCTGAAGCATTAAGAAGCTGCACTTTATGATCAGAGCACGTCTGAGTCGCAAAGCAGCTGTAAATGTCATCAAGGATGAGGATATTCACCCTACAGGATACAGCTGCCGAGCGGATGAGTAGAAATGCCGTTGCGTAGCACGGTGACGCACCTAAAGTGCACCCAAACCGAACTAGGGATGATTTATAGAAATGGTGCCTAGTCAGGGCAGCGATGCAGAAACTGCCACCATTGTTGGGGTTGCTACTGTCCCAACTGATAATGAGCCTTCTCTCTCTTTCACGAGACAGCCTTGTGCTTTGAAATGAAGCTTTTTCAGGTTTGATCCCTTTCACCATGATCCTGCAGCCAGGATTGTTTCCCTTGGGCATTTGCATACGTGTATTCTGCTTGAGCAGTCTTGCATGGGTGACCTGAGAGAACTTTCGCTTATGGTGCTGCAAAACGTGTGGCAGGAAGCAGCAGTTTTTGCATCTTTTTGACTCTCCCTGTCTGTTAGTTATTTTAAAGCTGTGTTTGCCTTATTGCAGCCTTCCAGTACCTGAAGGGGCTACAAGGAAGCTGGGAGCGGACTTTTTGCAAGGGCCTGTAGTGACAGGACAAGGGGTGACAGGTTTAAATTGTAAGTGGGGAGGTTTAGATTAGATATCAGGAAGAAGTTCTTCACAGAGAGGGTGGTGAGGCACTGGGACAGGGTGCCCAGAGAAGCTGTGGATGCCCCATCCCTGGGAGTGTCCAAGGCCAGGCTGGATGAGGCTTGGAGCAACCTGGTCTAGTGGAAGGTGTCCCTGCCCATGGCAGGGGGTTGGAACTAGATGATCTTTAAGGTCCCTTCCAACCCAAACCATTCCGTGATTCTATGATTAATAGGCCATAATCCTGTGTAGTTTAAAATAAATACTATCAAAGGCTGTTGGCTGTAACCGAAGCAAAGAAAAATAACCTGGTTTTAGTTTGCCTCTGCAGTTGCCATTGAGGAAAGGTGGATCTTTGGGCCTTGGAACCTGCCTGTACAGCAAGAGAGCCCTGTTGTCTTTTCTGCTGCTCAGGAAACTCCTCTGCAGCGCTCCTGTAGTGTGCCGTTAGCCTCTCCTCCAAACACAGCTGCTTCATTTGTAGTATGTGGCAAAGTGATTTGTAGTATGTGGCAAAGTGTAGTATGTGGCAAAGGGAAACTCTGAACTGTGGCTCAGTCTGGAGTGTCCTGTCAAGTGTGCCCTCTGTTTCTGCTTCAAAGCTGCTGTCAGTTGTCCTCACAGCGGTGAGGGAACGAGGAGGACTGAAAGAGGAGACCTTGGGGATCTGAACGATAATACACAGCTTTTGAGTACTTTGCTTTTTTAAAATGAGCTTGCTCAGATCAGTCGTTAGTTCCTGGAAATAACGACAGTTCCCTGTTGGAGCTCAGCGTCCTTAGGTGTCCATCGCACTGGCCAAGACGAGGCAAAGTCCTCTTGCTTGGGTGTTTATATCTGCCCCATCGACATCTCATTACCACTCCAAGGCTTCAGAGCCCACAGCATTGGATTCCTGGGCTCTGTTCTTTCCTCAGTGACTGGCACTGCTGTCGCAGGAGCGTGCGTGTACCTGCAGCCGGTAGTAAACTGACTTTCTGGCATTGATCAGTATTGTGTCACCTTTGCCATCAGCTCCTTCAGCTGATAAAACTGCTTTTATATTCACCTGCAAGATTTATTGTCATCTGCAAACTCCGAGTTAATAATTCCGTGAGAGAGATTTTGTAGGTCTGCATCATCATATCTGAGTGGTAAAGGGCAACTTTCTCCTAAATGGTCTCTGCCTTATTTTAGATGGATTTTGGAGGAATTCCTTGCTATGTATCCCAGTCCTTCAGAGAGGTTCAGTTCCTTAGCTTCTACCTTTTGACACATTCCTGCACCGAATTCACAATGTTACTCCGTTATTGAACTGGTACTTGACCTGTTAATTCCTATGGAAGTCTCATCTCTGTTTTTGCTCATACTCTTTCACTTACCATTTCTATTCCGCAAATCCCAAGACTTGTGAAGGTGATGTGTAAGGGAAGGCCTACCTCTCTCTACTCCACCGTAGGCATTGTCAGCATTTGTAGCTTGATGTACACTTCTGAATGTACAGGATTTAATCTAACAGCACAGTGTGCCCAGCACAGAATGTGCTGTTGGCAGTTCAGAGCCTACCAAACCATACCCTGGGAGCTCAAGCTATCCAACAGCCACTCAGTTTTCATGAGGAGCCACGAAGCTTCAACTGGAAGGGAAAATCAGAACCAATGAAGGTGTTCCAGTGGTTTAGTCAGTCAGATTTAGCCCTGGGATTCTCTCTGCTCACTTGGGTTACTTACTGTCTTTGAAGCAATTTGGGCCAATTGTTAGAGATGACCCAGCCTGTGTATGGTGTCACCCACCTGCCAGCAGTCCTCCAAAGACGTAATTTGTTAGTGAAGGAGCTGCATTTCTGTAAGGCCGCTTCTCATTTAAAGGCAGGGAAGTTGAGGTTCTTTTGTCCCACAGTGATTCATCTAGTCCATCTTCAACCGTCTCAAGTTAGCTGGCTGACTGACCCTGCTCATGCCATCCACCTCTGTAGTCAAGAGAAATAAACTCCTCCAGGGGCGACTCATCCTGCTTCTGTTAGACCTCTGTCTCAGTCTAGACTGCTTGCTTAGACTGGCCAGCTGACATTTGGATGGGTGAAGGAGGTGAGAGGAATGCCCCTTAGTCACTTTGGAAGAATGTGCTTCTGAGCTCGTCTTTCTTACATGGAACTGAAGGGAGAACATGCGATTCATTTCTCTTCAAACTGCAAAATGGACTTGAAAATAGCCCCTGTGATGAATCAGCTTTATATGGGATTCTCACCTCATTCCTCTCATTCCTGAAATTGCTTAGGTGAAACGCGCTTGTTTTATGGTCCTTTGATCCAATTCAATCATGTTCAAACAAGTGAGTCATGACATTTGTATAATGGGGTCCCTTGCCCCAGCTACACAGTCTGTTCAAATGTAAATGCCGTGCCTCTGAGTTCAGAGCTGTTGTTTTGCCATGCCCCCCATCCAGGGTGCCTGTTTCACTTCCTTGTTTATCTGTAAATTACATAAAGGCATTGTAGCTGTTGCTGCTGGTTTCGGACCAGTCACTGGGCCCACTGTATGTGTAATTAAATTGTGAATATTCATGACTGAGGAAAACAAATCTGTTCTTCTTCTTCCAATTGTAGCGACCAAAGGAACGTTGTGAATGGAGTGTGCAGTGAGGATGTTAAACAGGCCAGCCGGCTCCTGATCCGTAAACTGTACCTGTTAATGCAAAACCTCGGACCGCTTCCCAGTGACGTTACCCTCACCATGAGACTCCTCTACTACAATGATGGTAGGTGGAGAACACCGCGTGCTGTGCGGAAAAATTCCCTTTCCATCAGGTTCTGTGCTAATCAGGGGCCCCTGTAAAGTAAGGAAAGCACAGAAAAGTGAAGAATGGTGAGAAATGGTGTGAAACACAGCAAAGCCTTCTGGCACACAGGGGTGGCAGATGCTTTTTAAGAAAGAGTTGAACATCTGAGTAAGAAGTACAGCCATGCAATGTGAAAAGGAGACATCCTTCTCCTTCACTGTTCTCATGCTTGGATTTTTAACGAACAGGCATCCTGCATTTGTCAGGTTCTGCTCCAGGAAGTTGAGCACATTAACGGTATCTCAGCATCCTGAAGTCATCATTTCTTTGAGCTCCCTGATAACATTTGCTCAGCTCTTTTTTACCTTTGCATTTTCTCCCTTCTTCCTGAAAAAGAAAAAAGCAGCCCAGCATGTTTTTAGTAGTTGATATTGTTACTTGAGGCTGGTGTACGGCTGTTCTTTATAATTCAGATTAAGGAGAGATGGAGCTGGGTTCCTCTGACATCAGTGGGTTCTTTCTCCCTGTGTAGTCACTCCCAAAGATTACCAGCCCCCGGGCTTTAAGGAAGATGGCAGCTCTGGTGACCTGTTTTTTGATGGCGATCCAGTCAGTCTGAGAGTAGGGTCGGTCTCCAGTGAGTTCCACCTCATGAAGGTGAGAGTGACAACTGACAAGAAAAGAATGGGGACAGTTGAAAGCGACCTGATCCAGAAGAATGGCCCTACGGAGATCTCCCATCAAGGGTTAGACTGTGATGAAGAGGAAGAGGAGGGGAGCACAAAGGTATAGAAACAGCTCACTTCAGTTCTTGCTGGAGGAATGGAGTGTATCTGGCAAAACTCTCCTTAGACCCCATTTTCTCAGAATCCCAGGTTATCAGGGTTTCGGGTGGGGTAGGGCAGCAGCGCTACAGCAGACTGGGCACTGAGGCTGGGCGTCCGCAGGCGTAAAGCGAATTCCATTCCAGCATACCCCCTGATTTACCGAGCCTAGTATGTTCTCCCAGAAGAGGGCAGTGATTGTACAGAGACACAGCACAGGCGCGTGCGTACACGCGCGATACTTGTGTGTGCACACGCTTACGCGCAGGCGCGCGCACAGTGGGGAAAGTTGTGGAGTTTTGCTTTGTGACTGCTATTTCTCAGGACTGAACCGTGTTCCACTGCGTGGTTGGGTGGGATTCCTTCCGCTTGCCTCCAGCCTCTAAAGGCTGGGTGTTGTGTCTAAGCTCTCGAGGCCGCTCCGTGCTTGGTGGAGGAAGAGCCAGCGGGTAATGCGGATTGTTTCCGTAGACACCAAGGTGGGCTGGAATGAGGGGTCCTCTGGGTGTGCCTCTCCCAAATGCCAGCAGGGACAGCCTGGACTCCAGCTCAGACTTGATGGTTTCATTTTAGGTGGTCAGTGCCAGCGTATAAACCCCAGTATAAATAACACCAGAAGACAGGGAGCCATTTAGGTCAGAATTCTGTCTTTTCTTAGAAAATTTTTCTCTCTAAAGACCTGTAGGCTTGGGAGAAGGAGGGCCTGGATACTGAGGAGCTGTGAAAATCTCATCCCTATTAGTGCTGGGTTTATGGATTTACGACCCGGGCATGTTTTTCATGTTACGCTGTTAAGACAAGGCATCGTTTGCTTTACAGAATCACGCTCTCCCTGCCAGAGCAGGTTCAAGTGAGCATGGAGAGGACAAAAGTGACACCCAGCCAGGCTGCAAAATGGAAGCATCTTCTTTTTGCCTTCAAGATACAGGTAAATGCCCAGTTTCAGAACTGAAGGAGCTTGTGCTCGTGACTGTCTCCTAGCGCAGCATTTAGGTTTTCTCACTCGCTGTGAAACGGATGGACAGTTTGTTAAGCTGTTGGAATTTTGTGTTGGATCTGATTGAACTGTAATAAATGGTGTGTTTTATATGCCTGGTTTGTTTACAGAAACGTTCAAATTTTTATCAATATCTTTCCACCTCTTTATCTCAGCAGTTGTTTTTCAGATCTGGAGGAAATGCACAGTTCATCAATACTGAGTTACATTATCTACATTTTCACCAAAGCTCTTTTCCTTTAGCTGTTACAGTTTGGTGTTGTTAACAACTTCCACGTGTGAAAACATACATGAGAATACATGAAAAAAGTGCCTTTTCTCACACTTCCACCTGGTTTCTGATATACCATGCTCTATTTGACCTTTGGGGCTCTCGGATATAGCCTGTGGAACAATACCATCTAGTGACAAAATGGTAAATAGCATTCCTGAGATCCCCAGGCAGTGGAATAAAAAGCTTGTCTGCCCATGAAGTCACCTTTTCAGGTCTTTCTCCCGCAGATTCTCCGATGACTAATAAGGGGTGAACTCAAACTGCCACCTTTTCCACTGTGGGGTTATTAACAGGATCTTCCTCCTCTGACCAGTCATGGCACTGAGGCGCTTTGGGATCCCCCCCATCAAATTTTATTGAAACTGTCTGATAAGGTCAATAGTTATTCGTTATATATATAGTTATTAGTCAGGGGACAGCCTCCTTCCCCACACACACACTCAGGTGGAGCATATGCAGGCATAAGCTTTGTTTCCTTAGGAAAACAGGTTAAAACAGAGTTTAAGACAAGAGCAAGTTGATGTGTTGGACGTTCAGGTGACACTTTATTCTGAAATCGCTGTTTCAGGAATAGATTGCTAGTGTTGGCACTGCCAAAGGTCACACAGTTTCAGATCAGCCATGGGGTTTTGCTGCAGTGGTTTAGTCAGGCTTCTGAATTTTGTTTTTTTAGTTAAATGGAGGGGTTTAACTTTGCAGTTAATTGTGATGTGATATTTGGATTGTAGGTGGAAAGAAGACCGGAATGAAGGAGACGGGCAGGATGCCTTGCTCAGGGACGTCTCAGAAGGTGAGCACATTCTAGCAGCTCTGTGATACGCCAGGCCAGGTGGAATTCATTGCCACAGAACGTTGTGCCATCTAGGATGGCACAGGATTTAACAGTAGTGGATTTATTGTGCGGTATCGAAATACATAGAGGCTACAAAGTATTAGGGCTTAGGGATATGAGCGTGAAGGAAGAAACTTTCCATGGTCAGCTTTTTCCATACATCCAGTACAAGAATTCTGTACTGTTCTCTGGATCTGGGACTTGTGCAGACTAAACATGTCGGCGTCCCAGCCAGGCTGCTGTACCTGTGTGTGTTAGGATTAAGGTTCTGAAATCGCCACCCCGTGTTAGGTTTGAAGGGTGTGTTTGTCTGTTGCCTAACATGGTCTTCACCTCTCCTTTCTTGCTTCCAGACTGTCTTGACATGTGAGTCACAGGTACTTACTGGATCCTGTCCCTTTTTGGCTGCCTCTCTAGGATAGGAAGAATTATCCCCTGGAGGTGCTGATCTCTTTTTCAGTGGTTGTTGGGGCAACCCAAAGAACTAGGGTAGAGCAGACATGTAATTTTAGATAAGTAAAGTTATGTGGAATTAATTCCATCCTGAAGGCTGCCCAGGCCAAACCCTGAGTCAGAATCAGAGCTCAAATTCATGGGCTTGTGCAGAGGGTTTTTCAGTGATGGAGCAAATCTCTGAATGCCACTAGACCTGCCACTTGATCCTCCTCCCATTCAAATCAGTTGAAAATCCTGTGAGCTTGAACGTTCATAAATCGAATCTTTACAGAAGTTAATGAGAGGAGGAAATCGCTACTAAAATTTCCTCCACCTCTGTTGAAAAGAATCCCGGGGTGTCTAACCCAGACAGCAACTGGAGACTACAACTTAACGTGTCATTCAAAAGGCATCTGTGAAGTATTTGCCTTGACTCTGGATCTCAGAAGTGAACTTCTGTGCCTAGGCTGGTATTTTTCAAACTTTAACCACATTTTTTTTTGTGTCACATCCTCCAGTTTCCTTCTGATCATTGTTTATTCTGTCGTCTGTGTGAAAACAGGAGCCTTTGTTGTTTGTAACTCATGGTTGTCCCACTGATTCATTCTCTGACATTCTTTTAGGCTGTCAGGATTGTTAAGCAGAGCACCAGACACCTCTCTGGCAGCATCTGAATTTCATTAGACTTCGGTAGCAGTAGTGAGAGTGTCTGAAGGAAACAGTATTAGTTGCTGAAAGATGGAAGAGTCACTTTATCCATTGTGTGCTTTCCAAAGACCTAAAAAAAAATAATATCCCAAGCCCTCTGCCTGGTAGATTCTGCATGGCAGAGGGTTTTTTTAATGTATCTTTTGATACTGTTTTTTAAACCACTATAGCTTAGAAGTTGGCTAATATTTCAGTCAGTAAAACCAGAGTCAAGTCGCTAATTAAAAAGTGCAAATCATCATTGTAAAGCCAGTGCTAGTAAAAATTTGACACTGTTTTCCACATGAATGGGACTTTCCCTTCTTTTCTGAGGGAAGTGGTTAAAACAAATGGCCATTGTGTATTCCACCTGAATCAGGAAGCCAAACTGGTGAGTGAAGTTTCTCTTAAAAAATGAGGCCAAGCTTGGGTGGATGGGAAGTCGGAGTTAGGTATTATCTAACAGGGTCAAGTGTAGGTAAGATGAGTAGAAGCAGTCCTGTTGGGGTGTGAACGAACACCTCGTTGCTAGGCAGAGTACAGAACAGCCAAGTAATAGCATTTTCCAGCTGTCAGGTGTGTACAGAGAAGCTCTCTGCTTTGAATTCTTCAGGGTGAGGGTGGGGAGGCACTGGGACAGGTTGCCCAGAGAAGCTGTGGATGCCCCATCCCTGGGAGTGTCCAAGGCCAGGCTGGATGAGGCTTGGAGCAACCTGGTCTAGTGGAAGGTGTCCCTGCCCATGGCAGGGGGGTTGGAAATAGATGGTGTTTAAGGTCCCTTCCCACCCAAACCATTCTGTGATTCTATGATTAAGGAGCTGGAAGGTCTCCAAAGTGACTTTTTTCCTCCTGGATTTTGAAGTTTAATCAGCTTGGCGTGTGAGGGGCCTTGGGGGACCACCTAGCCAGGGCCATGGAGGTCTCCCTTACTGGGGCAGACTTGGGCCTCTAGACGTGCACTGCTAGCACGTGACTTTGGGAGTTGGGTTTCCACCAGAAGATCCCCTCAACTATCTCACACGATGATTGCTGACATACTGGTGCTGCCCAAGGGAGTGGGCACTGCTGGACTGCAAAGGATGGGCAAAGAGGGTCTGGGAGGGGCACCTCTTGTTAGAAGGTCCTCTCTGTACAGTTAAACATTCAGACCAAGATTTTCAGAACTAACTAAATCAATTTTCCCCAGAATTTGATATCCGTACAATGATTTGATATTCAAGAAGTTCAGAAACGTGTTACCCACAGTCACAGGTTCTGAAGAGAACTGTTTATTCTTTCTGGTTATCAAAAATAAAAACTCTGCCATCGCAACTGAGTTTATTGGTCATTATCCTCCTGACCTACAGCTCTTCAGGAAAACCAGGAATGGAAGTATTAAAGGCTTATTTTTGTCTAATTGACATGGGAGAGGCAAAGGATGCAGATCTGCAAAAGAGAAGCAGTGATTCCTGTCCAGTCAGAACTGTAGCTGGCCTTTAAAAAGGCCATGGAGTCTCTGACAGAGGGCTTTGCAGATTGGAGAAAAATTTACATGTGCTCAACTGGCTCGTTATCTGCAATCTCATGATTGATGATACTTAGGATCAAATGAGAGATTGCCCTTTCCCAGCAGAGCATCTCTGTGCTTAATCATCCGGAGTTAGACACCAGCATGTAAATTAGCCTACCTCCACTGACTTCGGGAGAGTTTTTCTGATTGCATCAGCCAGGGATCTGGCCCAGTGTGCTATCTTTGTGCCTCTTGCTACTTTCCACTGGCATTTAGGAGTTGTGAAGAGTTGGGTCAGATAGGGAATTGTAGCCCATTGATTCGGCTTACAAAAATCTGCTGATGAGAACGGGGTCCTGCACTGAACTTCAGGTACCTTCTTGAATTCTTCAGCATACTCCTTTATCCTTTAGTGAATTCGTTAATGTTCTTGTCCTGCAAATTGATTTTGGTAAGCTTTGTCTTCACGTAAGCAAAGAGATTGCAGTGGAATGAGCTTGGAATGAAACAAAACTAGAAGATGAGTAAAATCTGACCATGTGGATGCCTCTGCAGGCGTTTATCTCCCATCAGGAAGCTGTGGGCTGAAGTTCTGGGGTGGTCCTTAGAGCACAGTCTCGCTGCGCAGTGGAGCAGCCGTGCAGGGAGCCCTGAATCACCCCAGACCGAGCCTGTGCCAGAGCTGGGAATGGTGTGGCCGTCTCAGCGCAGCACAAGTCAGTTCTGCCTCCCAAGTTCCTGGCTTCGTTAGCTAGCGCCAGACGCTGCTCATGCGGCTGTTCTGGCCGTGCTTGTGCTGCTACACGGCCTGGGACATGGGGAAGAGTGTTGACACTTGGCCTTGCGTGGACACGGGATCAATGATAGCTCAGGGGGCTGTGCGCTGCGATTCACTGCCTGCTGCAGGCATACTCCGGCCATGTGGATTAGCTCTCCTAACTGGGGCTGTCTGCGGGTTCGATGTCTAAGGGGAGGTTCATACCTACACGCTGGGCTGGTTTAGACCTCGGAGGACAGCCTGTCTGGCCTCCAGCTGCTGCTCCCATGCAGAAGACTCGGCTACCTGGCCACATCCTCTTTCTCCAAGGGGCTGCGTCAGCGATGGAAGCCAGTGGGAAGGCAATCTTTCGTGGGTGATATTGCCAGTAATGTCTGGTGTCGTTGCCAGTGATGGGTGTCCTGTTGGTGCCCAGGGCCATGGTCACTCTGATGGAGAAATAAGCTTTTTCCGTGTTGCACACACGTTCTGTCTGAAAGTGAAGGTCAGCGCAAGTGGATCCAATTGCAAACAACAGCTTGGAGATCGCGAGCTTTGTCTGATTTTTCCCAGGCGAACCACTTCTAAAATTGCCATGACAGATAGCAGTTGAAGGGTGAAGCCTGCCATTTGCAGAGCAGTAGGAAAGCATTTTTCTGTGGCAATGTCATTATCTTGAACTTTTGCAGAAAAGAAAAAAAAAGAAAGGTTTATCTCTTAACTGTCTATCAAGAGAGCTGTATCTGATGAGAAGTTCCCAGAACATTTTCTCCTCCAAACCAGCTGAGGCTACACAGACCCAAACAATGAAGAGAGAAAGATTCAGAGATGAGCTTGCCTCTCTCCTTCCTGTGAGCTCAGGCCATGCTGGGAGGAGTACGACAGGGAGGTCAGGAAATTCCTGGCTTCTCTCAATTCACGTCAGATCCTTTAGCTGTGTCTTGGGGCCATTCATCCCTTGCATGAGTTATCCCTGTCTAGTGAGCAGGAAGCAGTTTCCTAGTGATCTCTCCATTCAGAGGTGAGGCCCGTCACCACACAGATCCAGGGAGATTTAACCCTTGCGCCCTGACCGCTACCCCAGGGATATCTACGGCAGACGTGGAGCTCCCGTGCTGGCTGCCTTTCCATATGTTCGTAACGTACATGCCAGCAACCAGACCCTCTGGAGAAATCTGCATAAATTGAGGTTGGACAGACCTAATATCCCACGAGGGCCTAAGCTGGGTAGCAGCCTCGTAGGCAGGAGGAGCACCCGTTGCTTTTCGCCTCCGCAGTTACAGCGCTGTGATCTTACAGGAGGAAGGCTTCCAGTTCTGGGAGGTGGATTGGACTGCGATCCTGCAGGCAGGATGGCTGGCACAGCAGCACACAGTGTGATTGAGGGCGCCAGAGGAGGTTATAAGGAGAGGGATTGATAACTTTTTTTTCATCAGGTATTTTTGAATTTTTTTTAGTTTTTTACACTCTGGAAAAATCTGTTCATTAGTCCTTTAAGGGCTGCGAGATAAACGAGGTACAGACTGGGCCCGTGAGACCTCCAGTTTGTGAAAAGCGATTGTAACAGTGAGCTATGGAAAAGGAAGAGGACTGGTTGTAGTCACTGATGTGTTGGCGTGGCTTCCTGGGGACAAAAGTGTGGCAAGCTTCCAGAGCAGCACCAGAGCGAGTGTCTTACATTCTTCCACCTGCATAAATTGGCATTCGTGCTAACCACCATGGTTCTCCTCCACTTGTACAGATGAAAATCAGGATTCATTCCACTGATGTCAGTGCCATCAATTTGCTGGGAACTGATAGGAGACCGGCACTGAGCCCTGCCTTGGGTGTTTAACCACTCTGCTGCCCCCGCAGAAGCGCTGAGCTCAGAAGGCACAATTGGAGCTGGTCGTGTCCAACCTACCTGCTCAAAGCAGGGGAAAGTGGAGCAGGTTTCCCAGGACCTTGTCCCGTCAGATGTTGAGTATCTCCAAGGATGGAGACTCCACAACCTCCCGGAGGGTATTTGATCACCCTCACAGTAAAAAAAAGTATGTCCTTATGCTTAAATGGAACTTCTGTATTTTGGTTTGTGCCATTTCCTCTTGTCCTTTCACTGGACACTGTGCTGTACCTTGTGGACACTGATTTATGCTGTGCTGGGAGAGCAGGGAGCAGCCAACTGCCAGTGAGTAGATGGGAATTATTGCCTTCAACTGAAGGGAAATGGCATTTCACCAGGGATGCCTCAGGTCTGAGGGGGTCAGTTTAAAGAGTCACTGGCTTGATTTTTGAAAGTGTTGAGTGTTTGCTGTGCTGTTTGGTCAACGGCAGCTGCTGCTGAAGTCACAGGATACAACAGGCACTGGCACGCTCTGATGGAAGTTTCCTGATGGTGATAGACCCTGACACCTGAGGACCGTTTTACTTTAGTTCAGCAGTTAAGTCTTGTGTCTCAGTTCTTATTCTTCTGGCTCGTTTGATGGAACTGGACTTCTTTTGACATTAATGTGCTTCTGAATTTGTCAGGATAGTTACAAGGTACCAAGCTAACCACTCTGAGTCCCTGACAAAGGGAACTCTTCTGAGGGCCTAAAGTTTGCCAAACCTCAGCGTGGGGCAGGCTGGGGACAAAGAGGGACACAGTCGGATGCTCTGGTGCAATTGTAACTGTTCTACATAGGATGCCTTGGGAAGCAAAACACATGTCAGAAGAGCTGTAAATTTGCTTCAATTTATGCTGGGAATTTTTGGCCGGAATACGTGGGGACACTGGGGATTGAAAATTGCAGAGCACAGGACTAGGTCCTGGTTTTGTCTATCTAAGAATAGCAGTGTGGCTGTGGTCTGCTCGTTCTGTTTCATCCACCAGTCTGCCTTGGGAAGGCTTTAATCTAAGTCTAATCTATTTTTAGCCTGATATCTTCTCCAGACAATGTGCAGCTGTCCTGTTAAGTTTTATGCCAGAAATTAGTAACACTTGTATGATTCACAAGTTAGCTGTATTTTTACAGAACATGCCACTTTTTTTACACATCGTGCAGGATTGTAGAACTGGAGATTCAAACTCACTGTGTGTCCGTGGAATGACCTAGACCCAAAACTACACCCTGGACTCAGAGTCAGGAGGTCACAGGTCTGTTCCTGTCTTTGCTCCTTGATCTGGACATGTCCCACCTCCCCTGTTGTCACCGTGGTCCCTGTGCAGCGGTGAGCGTGCGAGGGTCCGGCCCTTGTCCTGTGTGCTTTTATAGCACCTGGGTCAGCAGCAGAGCTGCAGAACTGGAGTGGCTGTGTGTGACAAAAAAGCCAACATTCATACAGCGTGAGTGTTTCCGTCAGTTATTCTAAGGCAAGTACATGGGAAAAATTAGAATTAATCAAATCCTGGAGACTTTGATTGTATGTTTAGTCGATGGGAGGGATTTCCTGCTTCACACCACACCGTTTAAGAGGTTTACTTTCTGGTTAAAATCAAATAAACATTCGTAGGATCTGATTTAATCCCATTTAGAGCAACATTTCTGGGGAATAAGCTTGAGTGTTTGGTTAAGGGTGGGACCTGGAAGCTGGAGTTGGGGTCTGTGCCTGGCTACGAGTTCCTACGTGACCTTATAGCTGGGCCAGGACAGGACAGGACACGTTGGCTTCGGCGAAATACCTCACACAGTTGACATCCCGTTCTGTAGACGAACAGTGCTTGTCTAGGGCACTCGATGGCTCGCGTAGATGTTTTTACTCTTCTCATGTCAGGGTCCTGTTTACCTGGTCATGCTGCCTGCGGTAATGCGGAGGCAACTGTTGGAGAGTTGCAGCGGACTCGACGTGAGCAGCTGCTGCCTGCTCCCCCCGCCGCAAAAGTATCCCATCCATGCAGAAAATTTAAGAGGAATAGCAAAGGGGTAGAGACTTCCTGAGGAGTTGCCTGTCCTGCGGAAGATCCATTCCTCAACAGAGGAAATAGCTGGTGCTCTCTTTATGTGGTTGAGGCTGAAGGAGAAGGAGAGCTGCCTTATTCAGGGGCCGGGGGGCCGGGAGACCAGGGCTCATGGCTTTGCTTCATGGTGTGGCCAGCAGGACAGGTTACAAACCCAGCAAGCTGTGCTAGCACTGGAGAGGTTTTGGATGCAGTGTTCCCTCCTCTGGGCCTTTCAGTTCAAAAAAGGAAGCAGACAGGTTAAAATGATGCCAGGGAGAGGAAAGTAAATAACTTCCCCAACTGCCAGTTTGAGCAGCTGGATATCAGGTCAGGAGCTGTAACACAGAGATCCACTCATCGCTCCTGCCTCCAGCAAATACGCCTTGGGCAGCGATGGAGGTTTCGTCAGCCCGAGTGTGCAGGACGAAGGAGAGCCTGCCCGCCCCACTTTGGCAGATTCGTGTTGTCTCTGGTTTTATGGAAAGGAAATGGTACTTTCTGCATTAAGCAATATTGTGTTGCTCATAATGAAGAGGAGGAAAGAGGGAAGGAAAAACAATTTGAAACACGACAGAGAGGCAAAGTGAGGGTGTTTCAAACTTTTTTGCTGCTAATCCGTAATCAGAGTTGTTTCACACATTAGAAAGACCATTGCTATGTAGAGGTTACCAAAGCCTCATACCAAGGTCAGATGGAAAGAAAGCCTTGATGACGTGAGTGGGGAATTCTATAATGACCACATCTTGTAATCTGGAGACCTTGTGCTAGTCTCCAGGATGCATTCTGGAATAGCTCTTTATTAACTCCTTGTGTTTATCCGGCTCCAGTTACAGGATTCCTCATGTTGTACGGTGAAACTGGAGTGAAGTATTCCTATTTTGGAGTGCAAGCTTGGTTAGCACTCTCTTCCATCCTCACTCACCTTATTTTCATCCAAATTAGCTATCTCTGGGAGGCAAAGTTGAAGCTGTGTACTGTGGTGTGTCTCTTCAGCTCCATTCCAGCGAGAGCAAGAGAGGTTACATCACCAGACTGTGTGCTTTGTCCCTTCTGGGTGGGCAACAACACATGCTACACTCTGCAGCTCCAGATTATTATTGTAAAAATGCAAATATTTTAGGTGATAACAAGAATAAGTGGGCTTGTCACTTGGCACAGCCAGCGCTTCGAGTGTTGTTCTGGCTGTCCATCTCTCTGTGGTCTGTCTGAATTGCCTGTACCTTGACCCGTTTATATTCTAACGTACATTTTTAACCTTTTGGTTTGTAGGCCCCTGAATATTTTTTGAGGGAGGTTTCTGTCTTTCTAGAGGGAAGTTAAGCCTCTTGGAAAAAAGCTTGCTTTGCTCAGGCTCACAGGTAGACTTTGAAGTCTGAGATCAACCAACCTGTGTTGAATTTTCCTGATGTACAAACAGAGGCACTGGATATCTCCTCCTGAAAGGCCATTTGCTGTAACCACAGATTTGACATGTGCCCCCTTCTTTTACATACTTCTATGATTATCTGTGGTTGTTGAAAAAAGTGGTGCCCTATGAGCTCTTACATTCTTCCCAGAGAGGGTGCTGAGGCGCTGGGACAGGTTGCCCAGAGAAGCTGTGGATGCCCCATCCCTGGAAGTGTCCAAGGCCAGGCTGGATGAGGCTTGGAGCAACCTGGGCTGGTGGAAGGTGTCCCTGCCCATGGCAGGGGGGTGGGACTGGGTGGTCTTCCAGGGCCTTTCCAACCCAAACCATTCTGTGGTCCTGTGACATTTCTCAAGGGGCTCCTGGTGTTTTCTCTCGGCAGTGGGGAGATGAGCACTGTTCCTTGTGCCAACAAAACCACTCTCTGTCCCTGAAGCTGAACCTGGTGCTCTCACAAATCTTACAGTCCCAATTCCATCCAGTATTCTAATTTTGATTCCTTGCCTAATTGCTTTTCTGGAGAACAGGATCACACTGAACAAACCCAAGAGGATCCAGGAAAACACACTGTAGTTTTGGAAGTTGTGTTTTCTTGACTCATCTTAGCAGGAGCCTGTACCGTGAGAATGATCACTGTTTCTGATGGTTCTTACAGATAAGCTGCCTGAACCTTGCATTGAGCCAGGAGGAGGTAATAGGACCCAAGAAGAAAAGGAAGGTCAGTGAACCAGAGGAGCTGCTTCTGGAAGCCAGGAAATGATGTTCATTGTGACACAATACATTTTGGAAGGTGTGAGTTTGCATTGTCATCTGACTAGCCAACACCTTTACTCTCTTCCGAGATTTAACTCCTCCACACCGCATGTTTGTTTGTCTAGTGCAAAAGTTGGATTGCGAGGAGACAGCAAGACCGTAACTGTTGTGACAGTGTCAACCAACAGCACGTGTTTGATGTTCTAAAGTTGAGGATTTATGATTCCATGTGCATGGTGTCTGTGTGCTTCTTTGTCCCTCTCGCCCTCCTCCACCCCACACCCTCCCGGCTAAATTTCCTCCACTGTGGCTGGACTGTCCTTTGCCGATTTGTCACCAATATTTGATGGCACTGTTTCAAGATGAGCTCTCTGAGGTATCAATGCCAGCAAGCAACAAGTCTCATGATTCACTAGATTGGGCTTAACTTCATCCTATCTACTGTTTCCGGAGCATAGATTTTTTTTTTTTTTTAAAGAAGGGGGTTTTATCTATATTGAATACAGAGATAAAGTAATCTATACACATTTTCTGCTGGTGCTGAATGTTTTTTTTCTGACGCTGCAAGGAGTGTTGCTATGGCTATATTATCAGCTTGTTTCTAAAACAGCAACCCACCACGTGCCAAGGGGCTTAGGCAGCTGTATTGAAATACAGGTTGTGTTGAAACACACTACGTTTAACACCGACCTTTATTAAGGGTACCTTGTGGTTGCACATACAGGTAAGGAGAACAGCAGCGAGAAACTTTGTGTCCCTCGGTGCTGTGCTTTGTGTCATAGGGATTGCCTGGACCTAATGGTCTTAATTGGTCTTAGACGTTTTAAAAAAGGTGTTCAAGGAACAGCCTTTGCATTACTTCATGCGCATCGCAACAGAGACACCGCAGCGGTGCAGAAGGGGATGGAGTGCACTCTCCTGCCGGCGCGTTGGTGATTGCCTGAAGGGTTCAGATCTTACAGTCATGGGGAAATGAAAGCACTGGAGCACAACAGAGTAAGGTGCCGGTAGCACAGCAGCGTCCCTGACGTGTCAGAGGTGCAGCAAAGGCATTTCAGGACAGGACCTGAAGAGCAGCGGTGGTAGGGTGGTTCTTCGTGGTGTCTGTCCGACAGCTCTGTCGGAAGCAGTGAGGATCGCTTGACACGTGTCTGACCCAGAGCATCTAGGGCACCGGGTTGAGGGACCTCGGCCACCAGTGCCGTTGGTTGAGGCGCCAGCTTCCCTGTCACCATTCATACGGTGGTGCCTGCTGCTGTGGCAGTGCTTGTGGTTGGCTCCCGGCATCAGGGGTCTCCCTCGACACTGAAACACTGAGCTTTCCTTGGCTGGATAAAGGGAAGGGAGTGATGCATCTCTCTTGTGCTTTTACTCTGGTTGGCCATGCGGGAGAGTTGAAAGCCGGACTGGAACTGGCTGGGTAGAGACACTGCTGAAGCTGAACACCCCTCGGTCTTCAGGCGGCCTCCTTCCCCAGGTAGCTGAGCAACGCTTTGCAATCCCAGTGCTAATTCCACAGCTGTCCTTCCCCGGGCAGGGCAGACAGAGTGCTGCCGGTCCCTCAGCCTCCAGCGGTGTCTGGCAGGTTTCGTGGCTTGATGCCTATTTCACAAAACTTGTAGAACATGAGTTCTCCATTTTATCCTCACTTTCAGTCCTGTCTTCTCATTTTTGCACCTGTGGCCTAATAAGCCAGTTTGTTCACATGCCAGAGCAAACCAGAAATCTTCCTTCTGCCCAGATTTTGTAATGATAACTGCTCTCGTGCCTGCACATCCACGGAGGCCTGCCTTCTCCACGGGGCAGCTACAGCTCAGGACCTGCCTTGACCTGAAAGCTCTGCCCTGGCACTGCTAGACACTGTGGTTTCCATATTCCCCTAGCCCGCTGGCTCCCGCCTGCACCCACGGCCTTGTCATGGTGTTGTGTCAAACATGCCCAGCATCATGGCTGCTCCAACTACCCAGTCCTCCTCCTCTCCGTGCGGTGCCACGCGGCTGGCTCGGTGCGTGCGGGGGATAGAATCATAGAATGGTTTGGGTTGGAAGGGACCTTAAAGATCGTCTAGTTCCAACCCCCCTGCCATGGGCAGGGACACCTTCCACTAGACCAGGTTGCTCCAAGCCTCATCCAGCCTGGCCTTGGACACTTCCAGGGATGGGGCATCCACAGCTTCTCTGGGCAACCTGTTCCAGTGCCTCACCACCCTCTCCGTGAAGAATTTCTTCCTGATATCTAATCTAAACCTCCCTGATTTCAATTTGTACCCATTACCCCTTGTCCTATCACTACAGGCCCTTGGAAAAAGGATGCAAAGTGTCTCGTCCCACAGTGAAAGTGGAGCCGTCTCCAGTTACCGCGTAGAAGAGTGTGCACGCACACCCCATGGAGTCAATCCACGGCTCCGGTGGCTGCACGACGTCTTGGTCTTGTAGCCATGGCCAGCGACTTGCTGTCTCAGTTCGCACTGGCTGCTAATCAGCTATTTTTCGGTAATGCCTTTTAGTCATTTTCATTTCAGGCTTGGTTAGAAATAGAGTAACTTGTGATGAACTGCCACAGTAAGCGTCTGATTTTTCTTTCCCACAAACTTGTGGTTACCATCAGATTCTAAGAAAAGTCTTTCCACTGCAGATTGGAATCATATAAGCCACTTACACATATCCTTTTATTTATTAGCAACTCTGCTGGGCTAGCTGAAGGTAAAAAACCTTTTTCTGGTGTTTCAGTCGCATTTCTAGTTAATACTCATTAACTGCCTTCTTGTATGTTACACATCGTCAACCTGATTCACTACTGACATAAAACAGGAGCAATTCGTTAGTAACGGTCCCCTGCCAATTAGTGAACTAAATTACGTTTGAACAACTCTCTTCAAAGATTCTCCTC
>NW_010274905.1:0-3131 GCF_000690775.1 Eurypyga helias | reverse complement strand
ACCTTGCACTTGGCCTTGCTGAACTGCCAACCATTCAACAAAGCCAAGTGGAAAGTCCTGCTCTGTGCTTTCCTGCATGTCAATGTCTTTTCCCTCCATCATGAGAAAATATCAATTGTCTGTACTCTTGAAAAACTAAGTTTAGAAGTAAATGTTTCTGGCCTTCTCAGTCTCCTCGGGATAGGAGTGAAGTGGTAACCCTAAAGACGAAGTTAGGCATCGCCTGTGTTTGGTGACTTACCTGCCTGTGTGCACCTTCCTTTTGTTCTGTGGGTGTGATTAGAGGGTGACAGTGCCCTGTGATTAAAGGGCAGGAAGGCTGGTCTGATCTACCAGTGCTGCCAGGGGAAGGTCCTGCTGCTGCTGCCGCCCGTCTTGCACAGCATCCTGCTTATCGGACCCGCGCTCCGAAGTGATTTCAGCTCGCTAACCTGTGGGAGAAAGGCAGTGATTTTCTGCCAGTCTTGCACTACAGCTTAAAAAAATAGAGCCTGAATGCCAGAGGTTCTGCAAGGGAAAGCTTGGAAAGAAGGGCTGGAAGGGGGAGAGGAAGGAGCAGGAAGAAGGGCTGGAAACCAGGGCCCTTGCAGCAGTGACCAGTCTGATCAGGTCAGCTAAGCTGCCTAGTTTGGCCCGTGGGATCTTTAACATGGTTGGCCAATAGGTTCTATGGTTTTTCTTTTCCCTTTCTTACTTAGGAGGTGGACAGGTATTTAAGGCACAATGATTTCTTAAATCTGAGAAAGAAGGAGATCCTGTACAAGAAATGGCTTCAGGATGTTTCAGAGCCACTGCTGCAGAAAATTGAGGACAAAATGGACAGCCAGTCAAGTGAAGAAATAAGGAGAAGGAAAGCAGACCAACTCTCGCTCTATTTAAACTACTGTAAAAAGAAGGTAGGAATGCGAAGTAACTTTCTGCCCTGGGGAGGGTTGTGGACAAGATCAGGGTTTTAGCTGTTATTTGCTCTTTTGTCGAGCAGCCTGGAGTTCAGACATGCCTTACCCGTAGCTTAATCTTCCCAAGGACTTCTGTCATGGTGACGTACATCCTTAGAGCAGTTCTCCATCAGATACCAACAGCAGCATTGCTTGGTGCAGTGAGCACGTGCTGGGGTCTGAATATGGCGAGACACCACATTGTGGTGGGTTTCCCTCTGTGAGCCAGATGGTTTACAGGGAACACCTAGAGCTCTGTCAGCTGAAACCGAAGGCTGAGTCTGTGAGCAGGGAGCGGGCCACACTCCCATGTCTCGGGAGTTCAGCTGGAGCAGTACTGCAGTACGTTGGCAGAGCACGAGGGAAACAGTTTTGTGGCCTTGGATGCTACAGATCAGACTTTATAAAAGAAAAAGGTGGGAACAGGGAGGCACAAACAATTTTCTTAGGTCTGCACGCAGGTAAATAGATGCAACTCGTGGATTCTGTAGTACTCATGATAACTGCAGTACCTGTAGGAAATACTTCATTTTGTTGACTGCCCTCTGAATTTCACACCACTGTTGTGTGTCAGATCCCATGACTCAACTTCCTGCATCTCAGGAGTGGATATGTAGAGCAGTAAGAGCAATAGTATGTTCTACAGAGCAGGCTTTTGTTGTCAGTGGAAACCACCGCACAGTGGAGTGATGAGACTGTAAACAAGCTTCCCATCCAGAAATGAACCTGTCATGGGAGCTGTGTTGTTTTAATGAGAGCAAATGATCTCTCTGCCTAAGGTCTGATGTGAAAGATCCATGCATTTAAACTGCCTGTGACGACAAAGAGCTGAACCAGTCCTACTCCTGAAATCCTGAGATTTAGGGTATGTTTGGCGTACTGTACATTTCTGGGTCTGCACTTTGCAAGCTTCTGTGTCAGCTCAGGGCCTGGCTGCATGTCCTCCAAAAGCAATGCCTGTTGTACTGGGATGTGTCCTTCTTCCTGGACAAGCACAGCACCAGTGATCAGCCTCCACCTTTTCTCCTTGCTCTGTGGTGTCGGCTCTACCATCAGCATGTCTGAAAAGCAGGCTGAACCCCTTCAGAATAACAGGACAATTAATTTGCATAAGTTTGCATTAATCGTGGCACTGTATAACGGATTTTGCAGAACTAAGAGACTTCTGTGGGTTGGTTAATACGCTGACTTGTGGCTGTGCATTTTCCTCCCCCCCTCTTCTTGTCCATTTTCTCTTGCTCTCTTCCCTGCTATTGGGCTTCTCCTTGCCCTGTTCCCCAGATCTCCTCACCTTCCTGTGCCTCTGTCATCAGTCTATTCTCCCTCTCCAGATCTATTCTTCTCCCTCCAGTCTCTCTCTTTCTCCAGTCAACCCTTTTATTCCACCCCCAAGTCTCCCACTGCTTTGCCCCTCGTTCTGTGTCAGAAACCTCAGTGCTGTCTCCCTCTTCTTGCTTCTGACGATTCCTCCCTGTTCTCCATTGTTGATTGTTTTCCAAAGCTGCCCTCTCCCCCTTTCCTCTGCTCTCCTCCTCCCCTCCAACACCATCCTCACTGTCCTTCCAGGTTCCCCCGTCGCAGTCTGTCACCTCACTGCCTCCTCTTTCACGCCATCTGAGCCTCCCTCCGCTACCTCCCTTCCTCGACCCTCCGTTATTCCAATGACCTGCTTGTATCTGGGTTTTTTTTCCTTAAATCTGGCCCCTTGTCACCCCCCTTCTCACCTCCTCCTTCTCCCCAGCCCCCGGGACACAGACTGGGGGTGCCTTAGGAGGGGTTGGTCACAGTGTGAAGATGGCAGCAGTGCCACTTCTCTCCTGGCACCGGCAGAAGTGCCACACGGCAGCCTGCCAGGTGGGGGAAGTTTCCCCGTCCGAAATGCTGCAGAGGAAGTGACCCTTCGACTGCGCCGGTTTTAGTCAGGACAGAGTTCATGTTCTTCACAGTGGCTGGTATGAGGCTGTTTTGCCCCGAGAACAGCACTGATAACTGCTGGTTTTCAGCTGGTGCTGGGGAGTGTTTGCACCAACTCAGTGACCTTTCAGCATCTGAGACTGCAGCTGCATTCCCAACTTTCTCATTGCAAGCAGTTGCAGGGGGGGTGCACAGTTCAGACAGCTGATCCAAACTGACTGAAGGGGTATTTCATTCCATGCTCAGTGTATCCAAAGGGACCTGGACAGGTTGGAGAGG
>NW_010274904.1:10315-10928 GCF_000690775.1 Eurypyga helias | reverse complement strand
TCAGTGTTTTTTCTGCCATGTATATCAATAATCTTTTTCTTTCTCTTCTCAGAAATCTTTGCTGTGTGCTTTAAAAAAAACAGATACAGGTTTGAACCTGACATGTCTTAATGCCATGGGCACATCAGTGTGCCTGTCACTTAGTCTGCGTTTCAGAGAAAAATCAATGTGTTAGTTGCTGGAACTGCTAGCTATTCCATTGGGAAGTGGGGAGAAAGGGAAGTCAGCTTAGTTTTAACAGGTTCACTGTGTCTGTTTACATGGCTATGGTCTCTGAGCTCCACGTGATTCATGGAAGTTCACAGGTGCCCAAACAGAGGGAGGTGTGGGCTGGTTAGCACAACGTTTTGCTGTGTGAACACATCTGATGTGTCCTCGCAGGTTTTGGTGCTCTTACTCCGTTACCTGACGTCACAGATCGCTCTTTTCTGTCCTAGCAGAAACAAGTTAACTTGCTAACTGTCTGCAGTATCTACTTTGGAAGGAAAGAGCTCAGCGTAGATTCTTGGAGGTAAATTATAGAATCATAGGATGGTTAGGATTGGAAGGGACCTTAAAGACCATCTAGTTCCAACCCCCCTGCCATGGGCAGGGACACCTTCCACTAGACCAG
>NW_010274904.1:0-10209 GCF_000690775.1 Eurypyga helias | reverse complement strand
TGCTCTGGATCCAGCCCAGGATACGGTTGGCTTTCTGGGCTGCCAGCGCACACTGCCGGCTCATGTCCAGCTTTTCACCTACCAGTACCCCCAAGTCCTTCTCCTCAGGGCTGCTCTCTATCCACTCTCCACCCAGCCTGTACTTGTGCTTGGGATTGCCTTTCAGGTGAAACCGAAAACCCCTTGAACTCAGGCTGCTTTATGGTCATTTCAGTGTTTTTTCTGCCATGTATATAGTGGTCAATATCCTTCTGATACTGGGGATTCCACAGCTGGATGCAGCACTCCAGGTGGGGTCTCATACTCCAGGTGGAGTCTCATTTCTCTCTAAATTACTATATCAACATGTTTTATGCCATGACAAATCATTTATGTGTTTTCAACTTTGGGTTGATTAATGTTTACAGTAAATGAGTTCCCACAACACAGATTTTCTCGGAGAGTTATTGAGAGACCTGTAGGTCTGTCAGACCTATGTATATGAGAATATTAATTCAGAACTGGAGATAATTAACACTTCTCATCAGTATTTAATCTTCAGTTGGCTTCTCAATCTTTATTATGTGAACCAAATTTCTTGAAACCTATAAGAAATAATTCACTTGCAACTCCTCAGTGCTACTGAGTAAGAAAGTGGAGCTTCGCCTCCTCAGTACTGGCAGTGGTGAAAGTCAGCAGGGCCAGAGAGGACCAGTGCATACTTCATGGTGCTTTGCAAGCAGCCTGCCAGTGCAAAGGGATGCAGATGCTTAAATCTGCTGCTTCTGGATGTTCCTTGAGCTTAGCACAGTTGTATTGGGTGCGTGTGGTGGGGCGGGGAACTGGTAGTGGTGCAGGGGCCACAGGGGTGGCTCCTGTGAGAAGCTCGTCTGCCAGGTCATGCTCAGCTCTTGCTGTTCAATGAGAGGAAACTGCCATGTGCTGGGTTAAAACCCCACTCCTCAACCACCGCTGGCTGTAGTCCTCAGCCTTGCGTGGCTGAACTGAGCCCTCCTGGGCTACACGAAATGGGTGTGTGTCTCCCAGCTGGAACAGCCCGGAGGGGACCATTGAATTGCCTGCTGGAGGATTTCCCTATCTATGTGCACAGGTAAACTGTAAACATGTTTCCAGGGGCAGAGGGGCAAAGACTAAATGGTGTTGAGGATGTGTTTGAGGAGCTGTGAGAAGGTGAGTTTCACAGAATCATAGAATCACTGTGTTGGAAAAGACCTTAGAGATCATCCAGTCCAACCGTATCTGTCCAGCACTAAACCATATCTCTCAGCACCTCATCCACCCGTCTCTTAAACACATCCAGGGATGGTGACTCCACCACCTCCCTGGGCAGCCTGTTCCAGTGTGTGATAACCCTTTCGGTGAAGAACTTCTTCCTTACGTCCAATCTAAACCTCCCCTGGCAGCTTGAGACCATTCCCCCTCGTCCGATCATCTGTCATTAGGGAGAAGAGACCAACACTCACTTCTCCACAACCTCCTTTCAGGTAGTTGTAGGCAGTGATCAGGTCTCCTCTCAGCCTCCTCTTCTCAAGGCTAAACAAGCCCAGTTCCCTCAGTCGCTCCTCATAAGACATATTCTCCAGACCCTTCACCAGTTTTGTGGCCCTTCTCTGGACACGCTCCAGGACCTCAATGTCTTTCTTGTAGTGAGGGGCCCAAAACTGAACACAGTACTCGAGGTGCGGCCTCACCAGTGCCGAGTACAGTTTAAGGGCAGCGTGTGCAGTAACGAGCGGCTCTGGTGCTAAGGGCTCCTGGGAGACTCTGTTTCTGAACCATGGCTAGGCCACGTTGTTTTCGTGTCCTTTCTGGACCAATTCTCCCTTTTCTCTCTGTTTCAATGGAGGAAACTTTTGTGCCTTTAGCTGTGCTGTGGGTTAGAGTTCCTGCAGCGACAGCACAGAGCCCAGATTCAGAGAAGCTCTTCAAAAGCCAAGTCAAAGAAGGTGCGTTGCTTTTTAAACTTTTGAATTTTCCCCCTTAAAGTACTTGAGAGGAAACAGGGTATATAATTGCTGCTAACTGAGAAAAACATTCAGAGAAAGCTGAGGGTGTATTTTAAATAAACTGAGTATCATATGTGTTTATATGTATGAAACTGTGCATGGAAGATGAGGAGAGAAGCGAGCCAGATGGCAGCGGGCTACGAACGGCTGTACTGCTTGGGGAAACTAATCACTCCAAGCATTGATATATATGAGCCTGCTGGGGTTCAGATGTGCACATGCGGGTGCGTCAAGAAACTAGCTGAATCAATGAACATTTGAAAGACAAAAACCAAGGCAGCATTCAGCTTAAAAATTCAGAGAAGCAGCCCTTAAAAAGGACTTAAAAAAATATTCTGGACTTTTACTAAGACTGGAATGCAAATAAGACTAAAAGGGGCATTTTTTTATATATATTTGTGCTGCCCTGTAGCTAGTTAGGAAGTATCTCTTTCCTGATGTTTAGTTTTTTGTCTCAGAATAAAGATATTATCTTAACATCAATATTAACTTCTTTAATTACTGAACCACAGTCATTCAAAGTTCCTTTAAAGCCATCAATCGCTTTTACTGATGGACTTAAAAATGCATTATTTTCCTTTCATAAAAGTTTTCTATATGAGAGTCCTCCCTTTACTCTGTGTCTAGTCTTTGGCAGAAAACCCAAACTTTTATCAGAAGAGAAACGCACTGGAAGCTGCACAAGGGTAAGTTCAAAGCAGAGATGTTTAGAGCTGTCTGTCAGAACACCTATCCATAGCAACAAGGGCATGTCAAAAAATCGTTGCGATGGGATTTGGGCAGTCTTCTAGCAACATTTTTGTTTCCTCTGAGCCAGAAAAAACAGGTCAAAAACTTGATTCTTCCCTTTGCCTAATGTGCTCTGTGTTGGCCCCTTTCCCTGAAATCCAGTGACCAGTTTGCCTCTCCAGACATCTTAGGAGGGATGTGGTTGACTTTGCTGTTGGGGCTAATGTTCACCATGGGGGAAAATGTTTAAACTTTACTCTGAAGGAATATTAAAAATCACATCGTATTCATGTATCACCAAACTTACAAGGAAATATGGTCAGATTTTAATTAAAATTAACTAACAACCAGCAGCATTCAGCCTCTGCAGTAACCTGAACAAACAGCTGTAGTTAAGCGTACTGATGAGGTACCAGTGAAATTATTTTTCGTGAGTAGCGTGGGAAGGCTGATGTCGGTGTAGCCAAACGTGCGGACGGGCGCAGCGGAGGTCTGTCCTGGCCCTGGTGGCCCTGGGGGCGGCTGAGGCAGAAAGGCAGCCCGAGGAGCTGCCTCAGGCCTGGCACCAGCATGAAAGCAAACTCAGAGCCACCTCCTGCCAAACAGCTCCTGTCAGACCTCTCAAAGCAAAACTCGGCCTCCGACTTACCAGGTCTGGTCTCTAGCAACATCTCTCTTAAAAAAATTAACCTGAGTGAAGTAACTGAAAGTCTGAGCATCCGTGTGTTCTTTTCCGACAAAGGAATAACCTTGGCTGCTGTGAATCTGTGGCAGTATGGATCTTAGTTTTCTCTGCAGCGGGTTCAATTTCAACACAACAATATGCTGACAAGTTCGTATTTTTAATTGCTTTAGTTTTACATAGCTCATATGTTATAACTTATGGTCAACTTAACTAAAAGTGCAAGAGGATTTAAGCAATGCATGTTTCATCCACATGTTCCTTGACTCTTTTTTTAACCTCTGTTTCCTGTTTTCTGTGAAGCTCTGGAATGTTTCTTCCCCTTTTGTTTCTGGTTCTAAGCTTGTTCTGTGTTTGCATTCAGACCGGGCGCCAGAAGAGCAAACCGGTGAGCATTTCTACACTGGTTTGTTGGATTGCTTTCTCTAACTCTCATTTTTATCTTCTAGGAGGAAATGTTTTCCCTTGAACTGTGGCCAGACTGTCCCACGGTGAACAACCCCAACAGAGCTACCGATGCAGCTGTGCTCCCGAAATGCACAGGAAGGGATCAAACGGCTGAGGGTTTGTTGTGTTAAACTGTAGGTTCACTGGGGCTGGTGTTCTTTGCAGTGGCAGGAATGAGCAAAGCTTTGACACAGGAATGAGTGCTAACTTCTTAGTGAAGGAAAGGTGCATTGAAGCAGCTGTATCAGTGTGTTAGACTCCACTCCAGCTGGCAGTCTGGTGCTGTTAGTACAAGGCTTTGCCTCAAGTGCTTTGGGAGCTCCAGTTGTTAGATTTTATGCACATTGCCTTTCCAACCTGATCATCCCTTTTTGTTCTGTTACCTTGGCAGACCTAACATACACGTCCAGGAGCATGCCCTTACAGGTGATGAGTGGTCTTGCCCTGCTGACATGTTGCTGCAGTCACTGGAAATTGTCTAGTCTCACAAGGACCCTCTTTAAAGGTTAATTTAGAGTTCTCTTTCAGGGCTCTTTCCTCTCATTCCCTTATCCACGATTCTCACCATAGTTAGCTGTTCTTTTCCATTTCACTTCCTCCTGTGGTGTTGTTGAAACATCATTCTCTGATGCAGAAATTGTCAAGGCTTTTTTCAAGATTACTCATTTTAATTGCACCAGCAAGTTTAGAATATGACTTTCCATGTAAAATTTTGTTCTGGTTTTGCTATAAATGACATTCTTGTAGTCTCCAGAAAATCTTTGATTGCGAACCAGAACTGTGGCCATACTATAATGTATTTCAAACTTAGTCTGTTGCCTGAGCGAGTTCCTAGAATCGTTTAGGTTGGAAAAGACCTTTAAGATCATCAAGTCCAACTGCTAACCCAGCATTGCCAAGTCCACCAGCAACACATGTCCCTAAGCACATCATCTACATGTCTCTTAAATACCCCAGAGATGGTGACTCAACCACTTCCCTGGGCAGCCTGTTCCAATGCCTGACAACAGTGAAGACAATTTTTCCTAATATCCAATCTATACCTCCCTGGTTTAACTGGCACAACTTGAGGTTGTTTCCTCTCGTCCCATCACTTGTCACTTGGGAGAAGAGACCAACACACACCTTGCTACAACAGTGTCAAGATCCAATATGGGTAGAAAGCTGTTTCTGGTAAGGATATGACATAAATCATCAGCTACTTGGTTCAATTCGTACTTTCCATATGGATTTCACTTCTTTTTGCTGCTACGGCTTTTGTGTGGTTTTCGCTTCCCTGCCAGAAAGTAAATATTGGCAGGTTCAGGCCTTCACATCATCAGCTGTTTGGGATCCATGTTTTTGTAAAGTACTCTGTACACTTAGGTCTATATACAAACAGAAATGACTTAGCTACCACTTATTGAGGATTAATATGTAGGATGAATTACAACATTACTCTACTCTCTAGTTTTGCCAATTTTGCTGTTTAAACTGGTGGATTTATTGGTTCCTATTTATGCAGAGCCATTTATTTATGGTCCTTGCTGATGAATAAGAATTTGGTGTCTTACTTGGCAGAACTTGTTTTTTTTCTTCTCTTGTTTTTGGGTTTTAAACACAGGTGTGTGGTACAGTGGCATGGGTGGAGAGCAGGGAGAAAAGGGACCATACACCTGTTTGGCCAGCTCTCATGGTAAATTGTATTTGGCTGGATTTTCTCTTGGACTCAAATGTACTGACACAGGATCACAAAATGATCAAAAGGGGAAATGCTAAAATTTGCTGGTTTTCAGGCTGCTCTGGCGTTGACTGAGAGGAGCGATGCCTAGGTGCTGGTGAGTCAGCTGGAGAAATGGAGGTATGAGCTGTCTTCTCCCTGACATAGGCTGGCTCAGACACACCTGGCACAGGGTTTAATGCCAGATTACAGTACTTTGCTGCTAAGATTTATAATTCCTGAGAAGGATTCAGGCTTACTCATTTACAGTCAGTCTTTCTAGGGTGAGGCAAAAGGAGAGCTGAGGAACTGGCTCTAGGCCAGCATCATTAAGAGACGAGCTCTGGAGTTCATCACTGCAGCCATATATGAAAGAAAGAGGAAGGGCTGTTTGACAAATGCCATGAGAAATAAATTAGTGGCTTGCTTTCTCAGTAAATTACATTTAAAAAGATATTTGATTTACAGTATTAAATATTTCTTAATGAAGCAGTTGTTCTTGTGGAGAATACCCCAATCCACCGTAGCTGAAGACATACTAAAATTCCATATATCCCACTTGGCTTTCCTTTTGGGGTTTAGGTTTAGGTGTTTCTTTATGCTCTCTCCTCAGTTAAATAGCTCAAAAGAGGAGGTGGTGTTTTAGAAAGGCCTGGAAGCTCAAGCTGAGGTCTGCTGTGAGATGAGTTGAACAGAAGTTTTAAGACATGTTTGCATTTGGTTTGAAAGGCGAAACTGCAGTTTTTCTGGAAAGCTCTCTTTTTCAGTGTGTTGGGCTCCATGCGTGGATCTGACATGCCCTCGCTGCTGTTTGCTGTTGAGCCAGAGACATCGCTTCTGACTTTCCTGCCCTCCGAGACCCTCAACCAGGGACCAGCAGTGGTGGATTCATTCAGAGGAATAATTCTCCCGTAGGAAAGAATTTTCTGCTGCCAGAGCAGAACAAAATATTGAAGGCAGTCAAAACTGAGAGACAACTTTTGTGGTTTTCATGTGCTTTTACCGGCAGCAAACCAGCTCATGAGAACTCGCGTTCAGCTCGGTATTCGTCTGAGCTTTGTCTGCCTGGGGAGGGTTGCACCTGCGGTACTAGGAAGACCTGAGAGGAAAAGGAAAAAAAGATCAATCCAAACCTGAGAAGAACAAAAAAGAGAGGAGATCTTTTACATCCTAGATGTATCACAGCTGTAGGAATAAAAACGTATTAGCTCTATTCTGTGACTCATGGAAAAGCTCAAGTTGACAGGTTTTTTTCTCTTGCTACATCAAAAAAGATGGATCTCAGCAACCCAGTTTGTGCTCTCTCTCCTTTATTCATCTTCTTATCCCAAAAAGAAAATTGACATGTTTTCTGTGGTGACACAAAGACTGTACCTGGCATGTTGCACACTAGCTATTCATTCTCCATAAGAGAAAGCTTTGATCCTTTGATATGACATGGCTTTCAAGTACCACTTGCAATTGTTGCTCATTGAATTTTTGGGAGATAAATATTTTTCAGGAAGTGTAAAGGATGCTCTCAGCTTGATTATGCTGTCAGCTAAACTGAAAAACCTATGTTTATTTTTTTGCCTGGTTTTCTGTCTTTACTGATTTCTACTCAGTTAGGCAGACACATGAAGAACTCCACAAAATAAGATTTCTATAAATTTCATTAAAATAACCTGATAAAAAGAGGAAAGAAACCCTAAAAATACTACAGGTGAAGCAAAGACACCATTCAGAGCTACTTTTCTTTCACACCAGTATCAGGAAGCTCCCCAAAGAAATTTCTAGGAAAGAACTCTAATTTCCTTATTCTTAATATCTGTGGAACAATTTGTTTCTGAGAGTGTGCGTATCATTAACTAAATCCTTAAAAACAAAGAGGTACAGTCTGTGTCCAGTCCTGACACAATTCAGTCCTGGGTGTGGCTGGATTACAGGGACAGTGTGAAAGTGCACGAGGATGGAAAGGATGCTGAACGATATGGGTTTATCCTGGAGGAGAGTTTTTTAAAGGATGGTGGTGCAGATTAGCTATAACTGGCCTTGAATATCAGCCTGTAATGTGGAAATCTTAAAAAGTCAACATTTGATAAGATACTCTGAGGCCCAGTCTGGCCTGGCAGGTGGATCTCCCTCCACAAAACGCACTGTTTGTGCCCGTATGTTGGTGCAAGTACGGGAGTGAATGCAGCTGGGCAGGGACGTGTGCGTGCTCCATGACACTGAGTACGACAAGTGGAATAACTTCCACGGGCAGAAGCACCCTCGTACAGATGTAACCCTGTCCCTGCTTTGTATATGCTGGTGCAGGACTTTTGGATGAGGTAAGGACTAGAAAACAAGAGTACCTCCGCTTTGATTAGCGCTTGGCTAAATTAATGAAGAGAAAATGCACGCTGAAGTGCCCAAGCACTCTTTGTTCAGTTAGATGGCTTGCCTTTATTTACTAGGTGAAAGAGTGGGTTTGTTCAGGCTCACCTTCAGCAGTGTTGACAGGAGACATCACAAATTACAGTCTAAATTATCATGGCTAAAATCTTGCTAATTATCTAGGTCTGAAATTAATTAAACCTCTGCCTTTTCAGGTCCTGACCCAGTTGCCTGTTGGTGGTTTGTTGATTTTTGGTGGTGGGGTGGGGTGTTTTTTCCTTCCCTGCTGCTTGTATCTGTTTTCTGTCATCGCGACTGAGGCGCGATGTAATGTGCGCATGGTGCACGTAGGCACCTGAGAGGAAGTGTAGCAGAAGTGATTTAAGGTTGTGCAATATCAGTTCATAAGATGGGCTTCCCATTTTTATTACATGTTCCCATCCTTATTATAAAGGAAGAAAGACAGCTTTTAATAATTTTGTTTTCTGGCTGCTTGCGCTTTTTTTTTTTTTTCTTTCCTTGTGTAATGTGAAGGAAAGGATGAAAAATCTCTTTGAGGAGAGAACAGACAACATTTGATAACAAAAATTCCAGCTTAAAAGCAAGCTATCGGGGAGGCAATTCTCCTAAATAACAGTGTCAGATAACAGACTGTAATTTAAACTGGAAGTTATTAAAAATGTGTGTTTTTCTCTTCCAAAGTTGTGAAGGCACATGTCTCAGAAAATACAAGTTTTCTAGGTGGTAAATGAGAGTTTTAGGAAGATATTTGTCAGTAGAGGCACAGCTACACAGTGGAAGCACTGCTAATACCTTCCAGAGCTAGAAGTCAGGGAAGCATGCCAAATAGCTGACTTTCATGCACAAAATTAATTTTAAGGTAAACAGGGAAATCCACCTTCTGAGAAGCAAATGACAATTGGGTTAGGAAATCCAAAGAGCCATCACACATCTGGTTTGAGATGTTTATACTGTTTTCACTGGTGTTTCAAAGAAGAAATATTCCAGTTTTCTTAATACAACAGGATTGCTTTTCAAGCCTTAGACATGTTGGTGTTTCTAAAATTTTAGGCAGACGTTAAATTTCTCCATGCACGTTCTCCCTGGGTAACATCCTCTTTAGTAATTGTGGGTCAATGTGCACCTGTCCTAGGTGAGAAGAAATTTCTGATTTCTGTGGAAATAAATTTGACTCCTACTGCTCAGGCACCTAGAGTGCTCCCTTACGAACTACATAATGCTTCTTATATAACAGCCACAAGAAAATATTTTAAAATAATATATAACTGTCACATCTTGGAACATTTGATAGAACTGGGATGTAGTGGATCCCAATTTTTCCCTTATTTGGGGAAATCAAGAGGAATCAAAGTAGCCTTTAGAATAACTAGGCGCTAAGTGCGTGTATATGTAAATGTTGTATGCAAATTGTATGCATAGTATGCAAAGTATGTATAAAATGTAAAATAATCTATAAGGGTAGTATAAAAACAAATGATAGATCTTGCTGGGCTTCTATCCCCATTTGCAGCTTATTATGAAAGCTGATAGAGCATGAAATCAGGATCATAAAGGTTTTGTGCTAATTAATACATGGTAACCACTTCCAAATTAACATCTGTTTTATACTTTGCTAAACCCACACAGAATGGATTTCCTTTAAAGCATTTCTTTGCTACCAATTTTTAAGCTTTTGGAGATTTTCCTTGCAGTGCCATGTGGGGTTTCTCGCAGAAAATAGCTGGAAATCGTTGACTTCCTTTTCCAGGTGTTTAATTCTGAATCCACGGGACTCCTAATCTCACTCTTTTGTGAACTGCCAGTTGTCTGAGTAGCTGTTGCTATGGTCACGATGTCACCTCAGCATTCTGGGGTAAGAAATGCACAGATGTGTTTTTGCGTGCACTTGTGTTTGCATGCATTTCATGGCGCCACAGCATACAGAGATGTGAACGTGGATAAAGACAAGAAGAGTAGTAAGATACAGGAACACCTTAAGATGTACTTTCCTCTTAAGAGTTCCATGGTGAGATGCTCTCTTTCATCTTGCAAAGTACATGTTGAAGGTGAGAAAGGACGATGTTGCAGATCTGGGATACCTGAATCCATCTACAGAATGTCAAGTAGTGTTCTCCTGGAAACCACCAAGAAGTTTCTCTCAGATACGCACCGTACTTTAAAAGGTATCACCACTATGTCTTCAAGGTTTTTAAGTCGTTGGGACTTTATTGATGGTGTCAGTGCACAGAAATATCTAGAGGATCCCTACTTAGAATCATAGAATGGTT
>NW_010274903.1:69757-83493 GCF_000690775.1 Eurypyga helias | reverse complement strand
CCCCCAAGTCCTTCTGCTCAGAGCTACCTAAACTCAGGAGTTGAGGTAGATGATGAAAACCTTGGATTTCTCAGGTTGCCATTGAACAAATATGATTTGGGTTTTGACACTCTGCAGGCAGTCCAACACACCCATGGCTGGCAGGATGGAGAAGGAGATGAAAGAGGAAGAGGAGGGAAAGGAGGAAGAGTAGGGGCAGTTAAGACGCAGGGAGCAGTCTCTTGACTTCTGAGCCTTTCTCCTGTTGGTTTTCCTGACCAAAGTCTCATCCCAGAGGTACTGCCAACATTTCCTTATTTCTGTTGTCTGAAGCAGGCTCTACTAAAATATAGAACATGTGTGTGTACCATGCATCCCAGGTGTCCTGGTTTTAACAGGGAAGTGTCTGACCTGATGGTGAAAAGAGAGATGCTTCTCCTCAGTTGACCCCTGCTGTGGAATTTGAAGTATTACCTGACCTCTGAAAATGTCTGAGAAACACACTGTCCTGTCCCATGAACTAGAACAAACTACTCCATTAAATCAACACTGAGGTTTAACACCCACAATACACTGCAGAGTGAAATTTGGTTAGACTGTGAAATCCTACACGGGAAACGAGAATAATATTCAATAACCTCAGATAACCTCTTCAGATAGATAACCTCTGCAGAGCAGCTGGGATTAGTAGGCAGCCTTGTATAACCATCTTTCACAATACAGAGCATGGATTTCAGCTGAGGTGACCAGTAAGCAGAATATAAATGCTTGAGATTAACCCCAGCTATATAGGTTGCCCCAGATCAATGCAGGAGCTGACCTCACCTGAACATGCACCAAAGTGAAAGTGTTGGATGTGGCTGAGCTCAACTGACTCTTAGACAAAATGAAGGTAGAAGATGACCACAGATTATCCCAGCCTGCACCCACCTAAGGAAGAAGATCTGAACTCCTGTGGCAACCCCTTCAAATTAGGCCAGTAGCTGAGATTAAATAACCATGAACACACGGAAGAACAGCCAACTGTGACCACTCTCAATCTTTGAGCAGCACAAAGGGGCTGGTGCTGACCTGTGAGGAACCTTAGCAGAGTATAGAGGCAGAATATGACCACAAAACAGTCGTGAGAGAAGAGGCCTAAAATGGATCTCAGATATATTCTATGCTTCACATTATGGGATAGGGGAGAGGGGGCATACACTTAGAGGTCCCCATTAAACAGCAACTGACCAAGGAGATCAAAGGAGCTCCAGGGTGGTCTTCAAGGACATCATAACAGCAAATAAAAGCTTGAGATGGCCACAAATTACCCCTGTGCCACTAACTTTAAGGTTGGCCTCAAGTGACCCTAAGTAACTGTCTTCTGCATTAACTTCAAATGATCTCTGGGCACCACAGGAGGCCAGCCTGATCTCAAATGATCGTTTGGCGTTAACTAACTGGAATCAAGGTTGCTCTCAGATGACTTGTGTGCAGGTTAATTGGTTCTGAATTTGACTTCAAATTCAGAAGTTCATTCAAATAACTTGTGGAATGAAAACAGAGGTCAGGGTGACCCTGGGCAATTTATTGTGGTTTAAAATGCTATCAATGACCCCAGGCATCAAATGAGAGCAGCATCAGATGACCCACAGGCAGGTCATTGGATATCACATTGTCCTCATGTGGCCCTTATTAGCTAATTTGCCAGAATGTTGGCCTCAGATGATCTCTGGATCTCAAAACAAGGGCCAGTTGGACCTCAAGTGACCCCCACAACTAATTAGAGCTCAAGTCCCTGAACTGACCTGTGCCACAACTATGAGGATTGACCTCAGATGACCCTGCAGTGAGAATTGCATCTCACATTGCACTCAGATGACCCCAGGCTGACCTCTAATGACCTCTTAGCATCAAATGAGTGCTAGGTTGACCTCAAATGACAAACCAAGCAATTAACTAGATCTCAGGTTTACCTTAAATGACCTCTGAGCACTAACAAAGGCTGCGCTGACCTCACATGAACCCTAACAGGCTCTCTTGCTGACCTCAAATGAACCCTGTCTGCTTAATTGGATATCAAGCTGACCTTAAAATGATTGCTTCTCCTACAAACGAGAACAGTGTTGACCTTAAGGGACCCCGTGGAGGTAATTGGATGCCAAATTGACCTCAGCTGATCCAAACAAGAGCCTCGTTCACCTCAAACAACACCTTGCTTATACCTCGGTCTCATGATGATGTCAGATGACTCCTGCCCCAGACAGATTAATTGGCCCTCAGGTTCATCTCAGATGACCTTATGGCAGTTACTTAGCCCTCAAGTTCACCTCAGATGACCTTCTTGAGTAGCTATGTTGACCTCCAGTGATTGCAGGCAGGTTAATTGACTCTCATGTTAAACTCAGAAGACCCCAAGCAGGTACTTGGATCTCATGCTCAACTCAGATGACACCTAAAGCTTCTAACTCTATCTCAGGTTGATTTAAAATGATCCCTAAAAAGGAAATGGGGGCTGATTATTGGCTTAAGTGACCCCCAAATAGGTAAGTGGATCTCATGTTGATGTCAAATGACCCCAGGTTGCAAAAGCAGACCCATTTAGCCTGAAATGACTTGTAGGAAGATAAACGGCTCTCAGGTTTACTTCAAATGACTCCTAAGCATCACACAAGGACTTTGCTGATCTCAAATGATCCCCTTGTCAAATGGTTGCATCTCAAGTTAACCTCAGATGATGACCCCTGGACAACATACAAAGCTGTTTTCACCTTGAATTGATACTATGGCACACTTCATATAACCCCTGTGAAATTCACTGGATTTAAATTAGACTTTGAATGACCTGCTAGGCAGGAAATAAGGGCTGTGACTGACCTCATGTCAATGACCTCATGTGTGACTCACACCTTGCATAGATAATTGGCTTTGAGGTTGACCTGAGATGACTCCTGGTGAGGCAGTGAGGGCTGGCTGACCTTGAATGACCTCTGTGCAGCTAATAGCACCTCACATTGACCTTGGATGATCTCTATAGAGCAAATGACAGCCAGGACTGTCCTTAACTCATATGAACATAGATTAGCTCAGTTTGTGAGTGTCCTCTGAAGTTCACCTACTCCAACTCTTTGCATAAAGCAGTTACAATTAGATCATCTTGCTCATGCCCTTTCCCAGGTGCATTATGCTTTTTTCCAACAAAGAATATTTCACAACTTTTCTTGGCTCTCTCTTCCAGGATTTGATCACTCTTGCTTTTTCCTTTAAAAAAAGGTTTCCATGTATCTAAATGTAATATCCTTTGTTTCAGCCTGTGTCCACTGCACCTTCTGTTGTGGGGCTCCTAGAAGAATGTGCCTACGTTTTCTGCTGGCTTCACTCTTGCCTGTTAACGCATTTATAGCTGCTGATAGCAGTCTGATTGCCAGGCAATGATGCAGTGATGAGGCAGGTCTGCCACGAAGCCATGAAGTAGAGGTCATAGGTCTGGGTCTATCCAGGCATGGAGCAGCTACAGGCAAAATGCAAGCTTGAAGGCCTCAGCTCTGGGAGAGAAGAGATACGGTCCCCCCAGAAAGGCCCTTTGCCACATAGCTCTTTTCAGAGATCCTTTTTGAGATCCGATCCCAGGCTTTTGTCACACTTGACAGTGTTCCTGCTGCCCTACTTGTTTTCCAGTTGCACTGTGTCAGAGCAGATGCAGCCTAACCACTACAAGTGGTGGGCAGAGATCACAGAGCCTGCACATCAGGTCCTTTTCTGCAAAACGGTTTCACATCCAGCTGGTCTCCAGCCTGTACAGCTGCATGGAGTTAGCCGATCCCGTGTGCAGGACTTTGCATTTGCTTTTGTCAGAATTGACCATGTTCCTGCTGCCCTACTTGTTTTCCAGCCTATCTGTGTCTGTCACATAGCTGATGCATCAACTACTTACCTCAATTTGTTATCCTACATTAACTTGCTATAAGCACACTCTGTCCAATCATGCTGTTGGTCTCTCTGTAATTTTACTTGATTTTTGACAGCTTTCATAACAGCTCT
Source organism: Eurypyga helias (assembly GCF_000690775.1). Lineage (NCBI taxonomy): Eukaryota > Metazoa > Chordata > Aves > Eurypygiformes > Eurypygidae > Eurypyga > Eurypyga helias. The sequence continues at coordinate 79,494 of NW_010274903.1, read as the reverse complement.
TCGTCCAAACTTACCTGTTTCCCCAGCGTTATGAGCTGAAGCCATGTGGCTGGGCCTGGAGCCTGTGGACACAAGGCGAACTGGGGCTCTGGCTGGCTTTGAACAACCCCTGAGCGGCAAAAAGAAAGTTGTTTACTGCAAAGGAACACAGTGTGTCAAACTGGGGGCAGTAATTTACTTCAGGTGACCTCTGATCAACAAAACATGGGCAGCACTTAAACTGAAAGAACCTCTGACTGATAAATTGGTATCATATTTGATCTCCTCTGTGTATTGTATTTGAGAGGGAGCAGAGAGATTTCATGCTGGGCATGAATCCCAGGCTGCACTCAATCTCAGCCAACTGCTTCATACAAAAAAGACCAAGTCTTCCCATTTCCATGGTCCTTGTTCAAGACATTGCAGTTGTGCTTGACGGCAGCTGGCTGCTCTGTATACAGATGTGGAAGGAACTGGTCTCTGTTAATCCCACATAGCAAACTATTTTACAGTACCTGCCCTTTACTGGTAGTTGTGTGGAGAACTATCAACATGTTGCTTCAGAAAACCTCAGATCACAAAATTCGTCCGTGTTTGATCTCCACCAATCTCCTCAGTGGAAGGATGAGGTAGTATTTGACCTGAATAAATCTTTAAGCATGAAAATTTTGATTTGCTTAGCTTCATTTACCTCCACTGCCAAACTGTGGCTCAATTGTTGACCTCAGATAATCTCTGAGCAGTATATGCAATGTATAGATTGCTATATGTTGCATCTGACCAGCAGTCTGGAACAACAGCTAAATTATGCTGACCTAGCTATAAAGTTTTGGGCAGGAAGACTTAACAGTATGTCTACATATGAAAATAGGGCAATAATGGTCTCTGTTTGGGCCCTAGACATACGTTTTGAGTGTCATTAACATTTGGATGTCCTGGTCCAGTGAATTGGGTCAGCAATTGATACTCATTGACATTTGAGCCATAAACTAAGCCAGATATTGGTCTGCAGCTACACGGCGTGGGCCACAGATGACCTCAGAAGGTCGGGTGAAAAAAGTCTGTGGGACTCTATGTAAACTCTGTGAAGATGTTTAGTTCATATCAGCTAAACTGAACGCAACTATTAATCTTTACCAGTGTTTCTGAGTAGCAAATTGAGACAGTAATTGAGCTTTGGACTCATGGCCCCTGAGCTCAAGTGTGGGATACGGGATCGTATTTAACTTCACATTGTCCCAGAGTAATTAACTCAGTAAGTAACTGACCTCATATGAGGTTACTTGAATTAGAGTTACTTGAACTGGAGAAGTGAATGATCCTGCTGCATCCTAAGCAGCGAAACAGTGCAGTGACCTAACCGTAGTCTGTATCCACAGTTAACCTCACTTGACTCCATTACAAGAGGTGGTGGCAGGAGGTGATCTCAATTAATTCCACGCCCCCTCACATCTGAATTTAGAGAATTAAATTCGGCCAACATGTGGAAGGTTAATGACATCTGAACAGCCAACAGAAGCTGTCAGCGACCTCAGGAGAGTTTGACACCAAAGCATGTTGGAGCTTAACCTCAGTTTTCTACTGATTAGGACACAGCCTGTAAGTGACTTGTTAGGAACATGAATAAAAAGCTGGACCAGGCAGCTGCAATTCCTGAGGTCACCCGCTACCAGCTCTGTGGCCAGCTGAATCATGATCATCAGCCAGAATCTCTGTTTTATTCTAGTGTCTCACTGCAGCCGCAAACTCAGCATTTCAATATTTTTAACTGAATAGTCTCAAAATGTTATTCATTGTTCTACATTACCCATTAAAGACATCACTTTTACACAGTTCTCAGTAAAAATCAGGTATAAAGAACCCCACAACTTTGCCATTGAATTCAGTGGACCCAGGATTTAAGGCCAGACTTCAGTGTCCAGGTAAAATGTCTGTCTACCTCTCCATCTTACAGGCTCTCTGAACCTCTCCTGCTGTTCTCCTCTCCCCTAAGACCCACATGGACTGGTAGCTTTTGGGTTCTATCAGAAATTCCAATATGCAAAATGCCTTTCATTGTGAAGAAAAAATTCCCAGTAAAGATGCAGTAACACCTAAACCAGCATATATTATTTTGTCCATCCTACAGTGTAAGGTATCAGAGTTATTTATGTGTTTTAGATCCCCCTAATAGTTTGTGTCTAACACACCCTTCAGAATCCAGATGAATTTCAATGTCTTAATTTCGTGTTAGGTTTCCTACCAAGTCAGACATGAAATTAACTTACTATTTGAATGCTGGAAGCATTGGCTGTAAGTTCTGTGCCTTCTGCTTAGAGCATTGAATTGCTTTCCATCAAGTGGATTCCTCAGAGGTCAATACAACATGATTATTTCTGGTACGATCACTGAGGTCATCTACTTCTTGGTCCCTTAATTACACAACAGGTTTAGCATGGGTGCCAGTGGCCATCATTTGTCAGCTGAAACTGACCTTCTTGTCTTGCGGGGACCTACATGATTCTCTGGATTGTTTTGATTTCAAGATTAACCAGCCTAACAAAACATATCTGACCACTACATATTCTGCATGAGTAAAAATGGCCTTACAGTAATAGTCGTGAGCCATAGAAACTCTCAGCATCAAGCAAAAGTTTTGTCTTTTGCTGCTCTTCCATCATTTGTTCAAGGAACCTGTGCACATTCCAGCTACAAGTGTGAAAGGTGATACCCGCCAGAAAGGACATTAACAGTACAATCACAATATGCAAAATGAGAAAGTATTCCATATTTCAAAGAACACCAGCCCCAGCTTCATGCTAACTTATGTTACCTTGTTTTATGTCAGAAATGGAAATGTTTTTCTCTCCTGAATTCCACAGTATGCTAAATACTTTACCAGATGTCTCACACTGTGTGATATTCCTTCACCCAGACAGAAAGGAAGGCTTCTACTTCAAGTCCCATTAGACACTCAAACTATCATACGTGTTACGTACTTGGCTAATCCCTCCATGGATGTTTTATGTTTCCTTTGATTTAATAAACTTTGTAGTTATTGAAAACCAACCATGTTTCCTAAGTGATTCAAGTGTGTTCTGATAAAGTAAATATGTGTAGCCACTGGAAAAGACTCAAGGTCAGAACTGGACAAATATGCCTCTCCACAAGTTAGACAATTATCCTTCCTTGCACACCAACACTCATAGTTACTTTACTCCTACAAGAATATTACAATCACAGGGCATAGATCAAACTACTCTCACTGCACTCTGTGCAGGAATGTCTACTACTGTGCGGAAGAGTGTGCAGGGGAGAGTTTGGTAAGGGTGGGAGGGAGGACTGGTGTTTTCTTGGTGGGCAGAGCTAAGGTGGTGGAGTTTGTCTGGAAGTTTGCTAGGCCTGTTTTCTTCCTTTAGTGAAATTCTAGCATGCAATAGCTATTGATCTGAAATGCATAGACTTTCTGGAGAGCTACATAGAGCTCTGATGTTTAAATTAAATTTCAGTAGACACCTTTATATTACTATCCTTTACGTACATAATAGATCATTATGAAACCAATTGGATAGGCTAAGTATCAGCATAGAATGGGTTTGCTGTCTTTTGCCTCTGCACAAATGTGTACGCTAATTGGAAACCTTAGGGATCCCAAGAGAAAAGTCAGACAGCTGGCTGTTTACCCTCTGTGTGCCAGCAAATTTCAGATAATTACTTTCACCTACCTTCATTCTTCATTCCATTTAATTACTATTCCACAATTATTTATGTGAATAAGGATGAAATTAGGCTTTTTTTGTGGCCTTCAAATATAACACTGTTTGTCCAGATCCATGAAAACACCAAAGACACTAACAAAAGGATAGTGTTAAGTTTTGTACTTCTCTCTATCAACTGTGTTGGATTGCTAGGACGAAGAACTGGAAACCAGCACTTCAGGGATGCACAATTTTACTAAATTTACTAAATACTAAAATTTACACTAATGTACTGAATAGTTTACACAAAACTCAAGATTTTGATTTACCACCATTGACTGCCTTTAGGTGAGCATCAGGCCTTAGTTTTCTTAGGGTGTGTCACCTCCATGACAATACGCTTACTTTTGCATTACTTCGTAGTTAATGGGATGTATTTTTCAAGCGCCTTGTAGTCTATAATCCTATAGCCTCCCTTAGCAAGCATAGAAATTCAGCACCAGTCTCTTTGACTTCAGTCTCAGATTATTACTCTTACCCGTGATCTTCATTTTACATGGCTCATACTACCAATCCTCACCTTGTGCTCTCTATCACGCACTCTTGTCTTGCTCTTCTGGAGCATAATCTAACAGAAGGCCTCTTTTTAGCAATCTTTCCCATATCTCAACCTCCTTTTATATAATTCAGCAACTGTGGCCTCACACTTCAACTTCTGTCCCCAGGCTTTCATTCCCTTTCCTATCTCTCTACCTCCCTGTCAGGGGATCTAGTCCTGGATCCTATCTGAATTTTGAGTCTTGGCCTCCATCGTGGTGCTTTGGGCAGATGGAAGAAGGGACCAAAAGCAAGGAATTTCCGCCTCGCCTTGGGAACATGTGCTCGCAATAACAAATGCATGAGCGAGATGCTGCTGTGTTTGCTGCTCTATTTGTTTGAACGCCAAGTTTTTTGCTTATCCTTCATAGAGGTCTAAACTACTGCATCTTTATCCATGGGCTGACACATCTGTGATCCTTTTTGGAAGGAAGCTGAAACTTTTACAACTCTAATAACATTTTTGTTCTTCTCTCAACAGCCTGTTTTTTTAGAAAGCCAGGTGAAAGGTTTTGTAGCCAGAAATGAGCCACCATGTTGTATGGGACTGAAAAAAAGGAAAGGAGATCTTATGAGGCAGCATGATTCCCTTTGTCATTTCTGGGTCCTCCCTTGGGATTTCTTTTCTCAGCTGTTTCACTGGGATTGCTATCTTCAAGTCGATGCCTGCTGTAAGTGCTATAACTCTCATTACAAGCAGCTCATTACTATTTTCTTGGGCAAACTGAACCATAACTCTCTGTCAGGGGCAGTGGCAGAATGACCCACTGCTCCTGTGAAACAGAGAATCATTTAATATAGGGGAAAAAACCCTCTATTCAGTGTTCCAAGTGTGATCAAAATATTAAACAACACATGGATGAGTTAGTTTGTCAGATACCAAGTGTCTTCTCTGTGTCCTTCGTGGAACCATGTATCTCGAACAGAGTCCTTACAACAGGTAGGTCTGACTGTGTGACCTTCTCTTTTCAAACCCCCAAAGTGAGAAGAGAACAGCACACACAGTTCCTTCCAGGGCTTTGGGGTAACCTTCACTCTCCAGGAAACCTACTTTAATTAGTTAAGCCAACACCCTAGTAATACACAGTGGAGCACCCATACATTTATCTCTTAATGAACCTCCCACATACTTTTTTGTTACATCTCATTGCTTCTTCTTTGTCATCTTTCGTGCTCTAAAATTGTTGTAAATAAGACTTAAGGGTCAAGCTGAGATTTTTCTGTGTATAAAGCAGAAGCAATACATAGTGTTCTTTGTTTCCTTAACAAAAATCTGATGTGTTCTTCAGCAAAGGTTGCATTTCAGTGCACACTCAGACATTTGGAATAGTATAGAGTGAATAAATGGTTTTCTGTTGGTATCTCTGTTTTTTAAGTGTAGGCAAACTAAGCAGTCACCTGTTTGTTGAAATAATACAGAGGGCAAAAAAGCACATCTTCAAACAGAAACATGTACTATTATTCAGCAATGATTAACCTTTTGATTTGCTCTGAGATTATTTGGGTGCTAAAACCTTTCGTTCTGTATTTTAGGGTCAGGCACATAATTTGCACAGCAGTTGCACTTGGGTTCCCAATACTGCTGCTTACGGGAGGTTGAGCTTGAACTATGAGAAACCTGCATTTCTTTTTTTGCAAAGTTCATAACCACTATCCTCTTGGCACCACATCTACCCAGAAACGATTACATAACCAATTACCCTAATAGCATAAATTTGTATTTTTCTTCTTTTCTTATAAATAAGCAGACTCAGTGTTACTCATGAAAAAGAAAAAGAAAAAAGGAACAAGAACAAAAGAATCCTGTCACAAGGATTTTTGAAGGTGGTCATGCCTGTTGTTAGGAAATCTGATTATAAACTGGAAAATCTGCACATATGTTTTTCAGCATTCCCTTTTGGGTATAAATCCCTTCCTCCTGGATCAGTCCACGTACCTGCCTGAGCATGGCAAGGCAGTCTGTGTTGTAGCACAGCTCTGGAAAGGGAAATACGGGCTTACAAAGAGATCCCTCCCCTCTTCTCCTCAGAAAGCTGAAATCAAGGATACAGCAATGACATCTAATTACAGCATGGAGGGTCCACAACGTGGAAGAAGTTGTAGACTGTGCTGGTGCCAGCTTTTCAATTAAAAGTTGACAGATCTTGTAAAATCATCATTTCCTTTAGAAAGCATCTGTGTTACTAAAACAAACCAAAAAAACCCAAAACACACAACACCACTACCTCGCCCCAAGCTTCAAAACCACTACAGAGGTAAAAGTCCTTTTGGGTGTTTACTATCCAATTCATGAAAAGAGAAAAACATATGGAAATAAAAAGTTATAAGAAAGCAAAGTGAGTGGGAAGGAGGAAGGAAAAGATCTTTCATCTTCACCCTGAAAGCATTAGGAAGTACAGCCTTACAGTTAGATGCCTCCACCTGAACGTAAACCCTTCTTGTTCTGTACACCTGATGTTTCATTCAGGGGCATGCTAAGGTAAGTCTTCTGAAGTGGTGATAAATTACTGTAATGTTGTAAGGAATCAGGTACTTGTATTTCCAGATGAATTCACTGCATCAACTTTCAAGGTGGGGCTACATTTTTTTTTTTTGGAGCATCTGAAACTTACTGCTTGGCTAATAAGCTCTGAAAGGTGATGCATAATATACAAAATAAATAAATGGCTTATGAAGAGCAGCTGGTAGTGTAAACCCCCCCTTTTTTGGCCCTACATCTCATATTAGAGCACGCCTGAAGTTGAGGATTCAGGCACAGTAGTTAAGGCAAGTTTAGATATCCTGTGAGGACAGACCTGTAGTTTGATTCCAGCCTGAGGTCTCAGGTGGGCTGTGCTTTTGACAGGCTTCTTGATTCTGGTAGCATCTCCAGGGCCCTCTGACTGTCATAGCTTTAACAGCTGCCTCCCAGTAGTTCTTGGTATTTGGAATATTACATTGCCTTCCTTTCCTTGGAACAGAAGAACTGGTATTCCCTTCCCCCACACATTGCTAAATGGCTTATAGAGCTGCGGGAAGCCTGAGCTAAATATTGTCAATCACTTCAATTTTCCAAGCTCAAGCTTAGGCAAAAATATTTTCTGTGCATGATGCTCTCTGTATCGGTCTAATGAGTACAGGGCGAGCTCTATATGCTTACTTCTTGCTATAAATACCTACTGTTTTTTAGATACTGTGTTCTATTTAGTCTTCTCTCTTGCATTTGCCATTGCATGCATTTTACTTCATTACCTAGTGGAAAGTCAAAAATTGCGGACAGTAACTAGTTATTTCTGGCAGTGTGCCCTCTGCTCAAATGATAAGGCATAAGGAGTAATATCCTTTTATCTTGTCTTGTTGTTTTAGGCCATGCTGAATTCGAACATCCTAGCAAAGACTCCTTCCTCTCCTTCACAGTCCTGAATTACAGTCCCCACCTAGATGTTGAACTCAGGTTAGTAAGAAGGATGGATTAAGGCACTGAGCTCCCATGCTGACTCCATGAAAGCTTTTCTTTGAACTTCTCCATTATCTGAACAGCTCTGTTAACCAAACCTATTATCCTTCCCCCTTGGTTTTCAAGTTAGGAAAGGAAAAGCAACTTCTTTAATGGCCCACAGATTGATGATTAACATTTTACATCTCCCTGCTGGTAAGTAAAAGAACTGCTTTGTGGACAGTGAAAAAGCTGGAGAGAAGGAAGCGGGAGTCAACTTATGTTATTAAGTTGTACTGCTTCATTAATCACAATCTTTTTTTATTGCATTGCTCAAAGCCAAATCCATTCTACTTCTCGGGAATGGGTTAGATCAAAACCAAGTGCTCTTAATGTACCTTTGACATCTGGCCTAGCAGCTGGCTATCTGCTAATATTGCTCTTAAGAAATGTCAGGAGCCACATTTACTGTGACCATTCTAGCCCTTCTGATTTAAGCTACTGTAGAGGGCAATGAATTACCTTAAAGGAGCTCCTCTGGAAAGCCCTAAGTTTTATTCTGGACCCCTGCCAGCCTCACTACTTCATGAGTATGAACAATCAGACAATTGAACTGATTTGACTTTGCCACTCCTGGAGTTTCATTGCCTTTAACCTTGGGATGTAATGATGGTAATGCCATGCTAAGTGCCTCTCCTACCAGGGGGAATAGGGTTTGTCGGCTCAAGTAGGGCACCCATTCTTGTTAGCTGAAAACTGCACTGATTTGCAGTGAGAGGGGAAATAGATTGGGCATGATTAATACCACTTTGAATGCAGCTTATTTTCTTTCAAGGCTTTTGAAGGTGGGAAGAACCCAGATGTATTTATTTCTCTTTTTTTTAATTGTAAGATCATAACTAAACAAGACTGGGATTAACCTTTTTTTTTTTTTAACCCTGAGAAATTCTTTGATGTCTACTAAAGACTCAATAACATCGGCCTAAAAACCTTGTACCCTCCTGTCTCCAGGCAGAACAATGATGACTTGGTTTGATTATGGGATGCATTAAATATGGAGGCAATTGTTCCTCTCTGATGAAGGTGCTGTGAGAGGAGAGCTTTCTTTTCCTAGCAGTGGAAGGTGAAGAACTAAGCTGGTCAGTGAAACTTTCCATTACACATCAGGGAGGACATACTACAGTCCTCAGCTTTCCAGATGTGATGATTCTTAGTTTCTTTCCTAGCTATTTTCCAGTGACCTCTCATGTTGTTATCTGCTTCTGAGGATGATCTGCCTTGGAAAGAAGCTGGAGATGGGATGAAGGCAAAACTGACCATCCGTTTAACGGGCTTTATAATAACTTGGTCCTTCTCAGGCTGAAGGCTTTTAACAGAGGCATCAACTTCCTCCACAGATACTGTGGTCAGAGGAGGTTGCTATACTCTCCTGCTCTGACCAACAGGAACCAGAGACTCCTGTCTAACATTGCCCAGGTCATTGAGGAGGAACTACCATGCTCACTGGGGCCTCCACAGGGACCCTATATGCTCTAGGAGGAACCTTTCTTGTCATATTGAAGCCTAAAAGCTCTGACTGATACTTCCTAGCAAACCTCGGTGTGGGAGATGATGGGGGCTTTGGTTAATGTGTCAGGCTGTGAACCATATAGTGTAGGGACCAGCATGCGTTCACTGCTGCCATTCCCACAATCGGTAAAACAGCAAAGTCGCAGAGTTTGGTTGGTGACCTGTGAGACTTAAATGCCTGCAGCTGTCTTCACCAGAAGGTGAGGACCAGAGGCGTAGTTCATAGTATCATAGAATAGTTTAGGTGGGAAGGGACCTTAAAGATCATAGAATCACAGAATGGTTTGGGTTGGAAGAGACCTTAAAGACCATCTAGTTCCAACCCCCCTGCCATGGGCAGGGACACCTTCCACTAGACCAGGTTGCTCAAAGCCTCATCCAGCCTGGCCTTGAAGACAGCCAGAGATGGGGCATCCACACCTTACATTATGGTTAAAGAGAATAATGAAAGACTCTTTGGGACAAATTGGTCTAAAAAGCACGGTCTTCCTTTGCCCACT
>NW_010274903.1:61398-69745 GCF_000690775.1 Eurypyga helias | reverse complement strand
ATCTCAGAGGGCTGAGTCTTACCAGGGGGAGGAAGAGAGATGCTGCTCCCTCTATGAGCTGGGTGCAAGTCCAGAAGCTGAGTAGCTCTGCCAGCACACTGATGTGCTCTGGTTGGCAGTCCTGCCTGACAGTGGAATGTGCTGTGGCACGTAGCTGTAGTGTATCAATGAGCTGTAGGTGGCTTTTGCTGAGAAGGAGGGAGGGAAAACTTCCACAGAAAATTTGCACCTCTCAGGCTTCTCTCTGTTGCAGGAGTACACAAATAATGCTTCTCAAAAGCCTACTGTCTGTTATGAAACAGCAATGCTTGTTTCAAGTAATTTTATAATACGAATTGCACCTCAGCTCTGTAAATACCCATCTGTATCTACTCCCCCTTGGCAGCTACGCAGAAAAGTCCCAGTCTCTCACAGAAGGAACCTCCGGGCAGTTGAATATGGGATGGGAATATGTTGGAGTTGGAGGTAAATGGGCAGAACTCATTGTTTCAGGGAGGTTCGAATTCTAACTGTGAATTCTAAGTGAGCAAGAACCACAGATTAAACTGGATTTCAGTGAGAGGAGGAACTTGGGGCTTTTGGACTACTGTAGCACCTGGAGTATTTGGACTACTGTAGCACCTGAACTAGTGTGCAGGCTCCATTTTCTTACTGAACTTACCTATTTTCCTTTTTGCCATTGACACCTTCACATTGCTCCACCCCTCCCATATTCCCTTAAACTTTACTGTCTCCCTAACTAATCTGTCTTAAACTTTACTGTCTCATATGTCATTTGGCATTTTTTACAGAAACGCTGTAGTTTAACTGCATCCTGTATTTCTCATCAACATATTTCAGCAGAGCAGCTCTCCAAAACAACAACTCTGCATGTAGAAATGAGCTCAGCTGCACACAAAATTTTGGAGGCTCTGATTCATTTCACCCATATCCAGTTGGTTAGCATTGTGACTTACCCAAGAAAGGTAATTACCTAAAAAAGGAAAGGAAGAACAGTGTTCTTGCTTATTCAGGGATGTTCCACAGTCTCGCAGTGGCACTGATGAGCCAAGTTTGGAGCTGAGTTACACAGCACGCTCAAATTGCTGGGTTCTGAGTGCAAAGTGTTGATTTTGGAACTCACCTGGATGTTTCCATGGGAATCCACCCATACTACCTATGTGCTGGGGCTGCAGCATGTGCAGGGAGAAGTTCAGCCAGATGTGATGAAGAGAATATTTCTTCTAATGTTTCTTTTAATTTCAGGCAAGTGGTGAAATTGCCTGAAACCCTATCTTTATGGGCTATCAGGGCTGCAGTGAGAAGTAGGTGAGCACAAAAATTACCGAATGATGTAATCTAAATTTCATAAGTCATAGAATTTAACCAAGATCCAGTGAATGCTGTTTCAAAGCCTTCAGTTTACAGTTCCTTCCAAGGCTAAGAAGTACGGCCACAGGGGCAAGCACAGAGGCCAGCACACCGAAGGGCATGAGTTTGACCTGTGGGCTGGAAATTGATGCTTAAGTGGAAGACCTCAGTTAACTAAGATCAGTGAGAAAAGACCAACATATGCAATGATGAAAGATAATGAGATGAAAAGTTTCCCACCTGCTCTGTATGTTTTCTTGGCATCATACCAACCAGCAAGCTGTTTGACGAAAGGCAGATGGGAAACAGAATTCAGCAAACAACCTTCATAAGACAGAGGTGTTCTCTTGTTCACTCCATGGGTCTGTGCAGCCACGTCTGGAGCTTGGACTTCAATGGGAGGTTTTTAGTTGAAACAAACTGAATTTATGCAGAAAATCTAGAGTGTTTGGTAGCAGCTATCAACATTCCTAGCCTGCCATTATTGTTTTTTACACTTAAAAATATGTAGTTTCTGTATTCATTTATTGATGTAAATTTTGATGGTTTTCTGCCCTCAGTTCCATCACTGTCAAGTAACTCAGATAAGAAAGAACAGCCATCAGCTCCAGTGGATCAAGCCTGTGAATTTAAAATGGAGGAGTTAGAGTTATCCTCTGTGCTTTTGATGCAGGTACTTGACGGACACATTTTTGTTCACATTTGATAATAAATAATGAGCAGTACACAGCCATTAAAGGACTGAAGACGTTCAAATGGAACTTCTGTTTTCAGTCTTCTGCGGTGTGTGTTCTGATTCCTAGTCCTTTGATGCAGTAACATGAAGAGACATGTTATTTTATTTTACATTTAATGAAAAAAATGCATCAAGTTTATGTATCTTTTTATTATTTTCAATGCAATATTCTTCACAGGAAAACTGTTCTCATGGGAGAATTTTGGTTTGCGCTGAAAGAACGGTAGATCTGATACTAATTGCACTTGGGTTTTTTGACTCTTTTGTCACCTTTTTGGTAGAGTTGGATGTTCTTTAGCACGCAGTGTTGAAGGTGACGAGCGATAACTCTAAATCCTGATTTGCAAAGAGCCACAGCTTCTCAGCATGCTGTTTCAGTGATATGACAGGATTGCAGGATTTTCCCTTAAGGATGAAAATGTTGTTACAGTTCAGACTAACTTGCACAGAAAAGTCAATCTAAGGCACTGGAACGATAACTCACCTTGGAGAGAGGTAGAGTGGATTTCATTAATAACCCATATGGCAGCAAGAGGACGAGGTAGTCATTGCCAAGACAGTATGGGTTTATTTGATAACATCTGGAAACCTTACAGTAAAGATGAAGACAGTGCTTATACCTTAAAAGTGCCAAGGAATAGATAAATAGATATATATATGCCAAATCATCTGCTTGCCTAAAATGACAGGAGTAGTCAATATCAGTGCCAGGATCCCCCAAAAATGGTGCTTAAACTTAGCATTGTGCTCGTTTTCCAGTAGGTCTCAGCTGTATAATGATATTTTGGTTTAGTCTGTGGACTGAAATGTTTATTTTTTAAAGCAGCATTTTCCTGCAAAGCTTTTGGCTGGTAAAATGTTGTGCACTTCCTGAAGCTCATGGATAACTGCATTCTGACAGCTATTTAAGCACATGCCTAGCTTTAAGCTCATGGAGGAGGTATTGATTTCTTTGCACAGAGTATGAGCTTAAAAAGCAGACACAAGATAATGCCGCTGACCCTCCAGGAACTCCTCAAAAGCATGGCCTTCAACCTCCCTTCTGTTATGAGGCAGGGAGGGTAGAGAAGAAAGTGAATAATATAGTGGAAGCAGACCTTTCGAAGAGACAGAAATAGGGGAGTGCCCCTGAAATGTACTTCTCTTTTTAAATTACCCTGAAGTGCAAGCCGTGGCAGTTCAGCATTCATAGCAGGCAAACACACGGGCTGAGGAACAAAAGGGACGAATCTTCTATTCCCATCCACGTCTGCTGGGAGGGTCTCCAGAAACATCTACTATAAAGTGTTGTGCACAAAACTATTTGGTGACCTGAAAAAAGAAAATTAAGTTTCCTCTTCCTTGCGAGAAGATGGGCATGTTGAATAGGACAGCATGGCCTTTTAAAGAAGATGAAGGCAGGATGAGCTGTCTGATTGCACCATCACCTCCCTGCCAGCCCTCTTACGTCCCATTTGATATCACGAGTGTTCTTGAGTGCACTGTCTCAAGAAAAACAATTGGGGGGGCAATTACAAGCCCAGCAAATGAGAAATCAAAATTCTAAGCCAACAGGAAATATTTATCGGTAACAGAGTAATATGAATATGTATTTGCTTAAACTTCACAGTGTTTGGTCATCAGCTGTCAGAAGGAAGCAAAGGATGTGCTGAACAGTGCCTATGTGAGTCACTGAGTCATTTATAGGAGTGTTGTAAAGCTTATCAACAACTAGTGCAATTTTAGGGTGTCTGTCTTCATAACTGCGTCAAAATGCAACAAAAGCAGGGATAAAGGATGCAATTTTTAAAGCCCTTTGATAAAGGCTCTAATTAATCTGAAGAAATTCCATGCAAACTCTGCATTTGCTCAGAACTGCTATTGGTTAAATTAGGTGAAATGGAAGCATCTTACACATCAGCTTTATTAGGGCTGGGCTGAACCTGCTGATCATGGAAGTAGTCTCTTAAGTTCTGCAATGCAGTTACTGCTGTGGGATTCTGAAGGGAAATCACAACAATTATTTCTAAATCAGTGATGGTGCCTCATATGTTTACTTTCATACCTGCAAAATTCCAGGCTTTCATATGAAGTATGCATACTACATACTTAAACTCTCTATGGACACCTGAACACATAGTTATATTGGAGTTGCCCTAGGTTATCCCAAATGTCCATATATGGAAGACAGCTTTGAGAGACCTGAGACCTTGGGGAGCAGCAGGAGGAGGTCAAGCAAGGTACCCAAGAGCAATGCAAATGTGACCAACACACCTCTCTGGCCAACAGTTTGAGCCCTTACAGGTAGAACACCCAGATGAAAGATTTGCTCAAATTTCTTAAGAATCATAGCTCCACACAGTTTTAATGCCTATCTGTAGGGGGAGATAATATTTTTATTACCTTATTCAATATAATTGGAATAAGACACTTCCGGGAACAGAGTCCCTTCATCAGGACTAACTGAAGCTCTTAAGTATTCTATAAATCTCACTTCTCTCATATACACAGACCATTAAAACTATAACAAAACTCCTGCATAAATAGGAAGCTAAGCAAACATTTTCCAGGAACAGAAGCATGGCCTGTAACACCAAAATTACAGCTGCTTTCCATAATGAAGAGGCATTTCACACCTGCAGCAGAACAAATCAGTCTTTGTCCTACCAAAGCAACCTGTGATCCAGTTTTCAAAGGATTTTTTTAAAGATTTCTCTTGGGGATGGGGTGGGAAATGAAGTGAGCAGTGGAGGAATCAGAAGGGAGAGGGGCAGAAAAATTGCTTAGCTGGATTTTGACTCATCCAGTACAAGTGCTGGGCTATTTTTAGGATATTGATCATTTTTTATGACAGAGTGTCTGTTAGGAAGATGCTGCTCAAGGCGCGTGGTGAGTTATGGTCGAATACATCCATGATACATCACGATCCAGAAGGCTGCATTTGCATGGGTTTGTAATTAAGTGAACACCTGTAAGTATATAATCCTTCTGGGACTGGCAGCTATTGCTATTTCATGTTGCTTTGTCTAATGCATTTCACCATTGTCTTTCTTGAAAGCTTGAGATCTATCTATCTTTGAAAAACTGTAATACCCAAAACATATAAAAGCGTTCATACACTTAAGAGTGAATCTATTGTGGGCCTGGGCACACTGACATTTACACTGTTACTGGCACAACAGAGGAGTAAGCAATGCCATGTAAATTTTTCATATCACTCTGTTTCAAAATAATGTTCTGTGTGTCTTCTCACAAAAGTGTCGATCACTGTGCTATTTTCCAGTCAGAACCTGTGAAAGTTTGTTTCTGTCTCTCAGGAAAAGTGGGTATTTTGCTACAACTTTTTTCCTAGACAGAGTAGAAAGATAAGGCAGTCTTAAAATAGCAAAGACAACAGAACAGTAAGGACACAAAATCTGTTGATATTGTTATAAAAATCACTGCTTCTGATTTCTTAACTGAAAAAAACCCAGGTTAATATAAAATGAGTACCTCTGACACTGTCACACTTCATGTTTAAATATCAAGAGCATATTTGCAGGGTTCCCTGTTTTGCAACATGTAAATACATTTATTTCATATAGCTAGTAAAATGTTCAGCTTCATGATATCTGAAATATAAATGTCTATATATGAACTCCCTATTACATGTGCCTGAAGTTATTTCAGATGGATGTGAACTCTCCAGATGTGTCTTAAATATTCATTACTTGGAAGTCTAATCAGGCTAAGCTGCACTTAGTACGTCTCAGAACCCAAACTTTCTTGCATGTATTATGATGCAAGAAACCTTTAAACATATAGCTGTCTTTACGTGTATGCATTAATCCCTCTGAAGTCAGAAACATTATAAACGCCTGCTTAACAATTTGTAAAATGAGGCCTTTAGATATTGTCTTTTTAAATTTACTCCTGCTTCAAATTTAACATTCTAAAAATGAAAAGATGGTATCTTTGAAAGGTACAATCTTCAGCTTTCACATTTATCATTTTCTGTTCCATTTTTTCAGTATTAACTAGGCATACACAAACTTTAAAAATATTTGATATAATTTATTTGAAAAACAGTATCTTCTTTTAAATAAGATAACCTCCTGTCACTTTACTGTGCAATTTGCCTTCATGCAAATGTTTGTGTTGTTTTGCTTTTCTACTAGCTGAGGCTTTCCCCAAACTAAATAGAGAAATAAATGAATAAATCTAACAATCTGCATATTCAAAAGTTGCAGCTCTAATTTAAATTGCAAAACAGAGACACATTTGGTGCATTGATGGAGCAACATGCTATACTTAATTCAATAGGTTAAGAGAATATCTGAAAATAAGTATAGACTCCTGATGTTTGGGTTTTTGTTTTTATGCTTCTCTTTTGGAAAGGTACAAACACTACCATTTTCTGACAGATCCTGGTAATTTAAAGAGATGGAGAAAGAAAGTCACACAACAGAATTAATTTTCTTATACATTTTTTTTTTTTAATTTTGCATTAAAGAAAGGAATTTCATCAACATTGATTGTCATTTACAGAAAACATTCAAAAATCATGTGTGCATTATTATGGAATGCTAACAGTATTGAACTAATAATTTACAGGACATAAAATAAGACAAAAATCTATTACATTCTAAAGTAATATAGAACCTTTTCATTTGACAGGGATGCTGGTCCTACAAAATTCATGATAAAAAATAAAACCCTCAACGGTCACTTTCTAAATGAATCAGGCTGTATTTTTACTCACATACACATAAATTAGGTCAGTTATATTAAACAAGGGAGAAAGATCAGAAGAAGATTGCAGATGTAAAAATTCTGGATGAACTCCTGGCTCCATGGAAATCAGTGAGGGGTTTTGCCATTGGCTTCAATGGAGCCAGATTTTTACCCAGTATGTCATGGTTCATTTGCAGTTCTGCTTTTTGCATCTACAAGCCAGTTAAAATACATCATAATTATTATACAATTAAGCTTAAAAAAAAAAAAATCACTGTTGACTCTATCAGGCATTTGATTTTAGAAAGGAATTTTTATTCAGCGTTTGATTCATTTTTAGTGTTATTCCTATTTTATTTGATTGCTTTTTATCACACTTCTTGACAGGCAATGCAACTCCTGTGTGTTACCAGCAGTGGTAAGCATGCTTATCAAGTAGCAAACATCACACCCCCAAAATTCAAATCAAATTGATTTACAACAATATAGCTACAGCCAAGCACCAAATAGCTCAGGGCTTGGAGATCTGGGTCTTAACATCTCATTTCACTCTAACAAAATGAACTGGAAATAGGATAAAAACATTAGATATTTGAAAGTGGGGAGTATATGAAAAATCAGTTTCTCTCATCATCCTAAAAGCAAGGAAGCATTTTCAGGGATATTTCAAAAATATTAGAAAGTTTCATTTAAATCTAAATATCTATTTTAAGTATGCTTTTCTTTTTTATAAATTGGTAATCATAAAATACTAGCCATTGAAGTCATATTGGGATGCCTGAAAAGCATCCAAACACTTTGCATGTTATTTATGCTCCTGCCTATGTTATTATAGCTGTTGATAAATTGGACATAATTTCTTTTTCTATTATGATCTTTAAAACATGTATTTGGTGAAGGTCAGTTATGGCTTCGGATTACAGCTAATGAGTGACCTGACCTCGAATTTGAATAAGAAATTAAAGGCATACAAAAATATTTTGCTCATTGGAAAGAAAGAAATGTTTCTATTAATATAATTCATGCCAGAAGGATTCATAAAAGCCATATGCTGTAAGGAAACATTATTTACTTGAGCAACCTTTCTTCAAATTATATTAGTCAAATGCAGTCTGCAGGTATTAGTACAATACTTACTGTACAGACTCACTGAGATCATGTTTCATTGACAGTCCCATCTTTTTTTTCCCCATTACAAACAGAATTATACACTAAACATCAACGGCTGGTCAAAAGGCTTTATCTATTACAATCAGTTTCCATAAAAACTGAAGAGTACATTACACTTACAGGAAGCAAGTACATAATTTGCTCTTTGATGTTTTTCCTCTTTAAAAAAAATCGTTACAAAGTCTTATGCTTAAACAGAGACATAGAAAAAATCAGTGTATTCACTGTCCCAAGTTATTTACAGCAAAAATTACAGAGACAGCATACATAGTATCAGCCCTTCCACAAGCATATATTAAAAGTAATTACATTTGAAAAAATATTTTATTTGTCTTCTACATTTCTACAATACATACTCAGGTTTCTTTCTTCTTGTTTTGTTTGTTTAGAAGTAACTTT
>NW_010274903.1:59483-61374 GCF_000690775.1 Eurypyga helias | reverse complement strand
TGTGCAGCTATAAAATAAGGGATTTTGTTGCTATTCTGATTCCTGTTTTATTTATACCATCTATTCATTGCAACCAGAGTAATTAGTTTAACATGGGAATTATCTCACAGCGATTAGCATAAATCTCAAAATACCCCATGCATTTGATTTAGCTGGGTGTTGATAACAGCTTAGAGTTTGGTTGTGCTTTATTTGTGGCCACAAGTACAATCACAGAGCCGCTCCCAGTAGCCTACCAGAGGTCACATTGCAGTCACACAAGAGGCAAAGACTATTAACGGCTAGTTCACTTGCTATGCTACTCAGTGGCTTTTTAAGGATTAAGTGCACGAACAATCCCCATCTACTGCACGGAAATGTGGGGTCCACACTCCATAGGGTTAAATGATTATTAGCATTTCTCTCTAACAACAAAACACCTTTTTTGCCTGATTCTGACATTGAAGTGACACATTAAAAAAACACAAATGTAGTGCATCTGAATCTGAATCCCCAAAGTCAACAGCCTAATGTAGTTACTTTGACTTATTAAGCTGTGTGTCTAATCAAGACAAGTATAAGTGCTATTTATTTTTTTTTTAATTTTTATTTTTTAAATAAGCTGGTTTTATCTGGAACAGTCTTCAAGGAAAAGCCTGTTCTTTCCTGTTCTTTGTGGTTCACCATCTGGCCTTGCTTGTTTTTCAATCCAGTTGCGTTCCTGTTGCCCAAATAAGGGACCAATGTGATCGTAATTTTGAAGCCTAGGAGACATTTTTAAAAATCTCTCCAGACAGAGTTTTATATTGAACATACTTTACTGCTGCCAATGTATAGCCATAAACAAGGGCCTCAGCCTTTTCTTGAAGTGCGTACATTTTTCTCAACAGCAGTATCTTCGATCACAAATTAGCAGCTCCATCCAACGAATCCAACAAATATGCAAAAACACTGTGATATCTACATCAGATGAAGTTTTTCTTTACGTTATTGTACAGAAGACCACGTGCAAAGCAAACAATTTCTGCAAGTACAGTTACAAAGAAACACTTATAATTTATTTATTGCTGCTAAATCCGATGATGTTTTCTTTCACTCTCCCTACATGCTGTGCTTGAATTGTGAGGATGATGAAATTATGTAAATGTAGTACACCATGTTACTGAACTCACTGTGAGCAGTGTTATCCTCGCTGCCTGCAGTAACACACGGGAAATAACTCTCCTTTCCCAGAGCATTTTGTGCATCAAGTGAAATGCAAGGATCGTTTGGAGGATACTGACACACCCATCATGTCACTGGACATTCAGGCTGCCTTTTCAGGAGTTACTGATCCGTGAGCTATCACTGTAGAAATTTTAGGTCTCTTCACAATGGCTTTTGCCTGCAGACTGCATACACATGTGGCTTTAACAGCTAAGTGATCTGCTGCAACCCCAATTCTGGGGTGGTGGGTTACTGAGGTGTTGGGCTCAGTGTCACACAGCCTTGGTTTCAGGGACAGCATATGCAGGGGCAATACAGCTAAGTGAGGACATGGAAGCTGGGAGGAAGAGGAGGAAGGAGCTTGCTTCCTACTTCCTGGATGGGGCCTCCCTTCCAGGCTGCAAGTAAGGATAAGCACTGAGAAAGGGCAAAGATGAATCATTTGTCCCCCCAGGCCTCATTCATTCAGAGCTAGGACTAAAAGGAAAAGGGAAGAGAAGCAAGGTCCTCTAGTCGGAGGACTATTCTTTTTAATGGGCAGGTATCATGCTAACAAGAATTTCAGTCATTTGGACGTGGCTCCCAGCATCCTGAAATATTAAAATTCAAATTGCAATGGGCAGTTGGAGAGGAACATGATTCTGAAAACTTTGATGCATAGCGATGTTAGCCTCTCCTTTCCACCTTTTGAATCTGTCCACCCATC
>NW_010274903.1:52854-59452 GCF_000690775.1 Eurypyga helias | reverse complement strand
GGGAATTCTGAAGATGGAGGGACTCAAAACCCGTACATACTCCCTGTGAGAAAAGGAGCACTGATCATACTCAGAGCCAAGAAAAACCTCTTGGTCAGAGACCTGGAATGAAGTCAATGACTGGCGATGTAATCCACTGCAATTTGTCTTTCTGTTTGTGTTCTTGTAATGATAGGTCTACAGAAAACATGTGGTGCAAAGCTAGGGATAAGCAGAAGCACATTTCAAAATTCTAGGAAATGACAGTATTTTTTACTAGCGTAGCAAAAAATGGAGTAATGTTTTCTTGAGGTGAGATAAGGACATGGAGAAGCATTGCTACAGAGGCCTGGGGTAGCTATGATTTTGTGCATCCCTGAGAGGAAAGGGTAGCTGTTATCCACTTCACTTGCTCCTTCTAGTCATTTCTCCATGTGGTAGCTCGGCATAACTGTTGCTGTCATTGCTGACATACTATCATTTAATCCACATCTTAACCTTTCTTCTTACATGCCTACAGCAATTCTGAATATGAGCTCACATTAATGGTACCTAAACTCAGTACATTTAAACCACACTTTCTTTTGTCAGTTGTCTAAATTCAGCAACTCGTACAAAGCTCGTTTGCGTTTTATTTCCAAAAGGACTTTAACATCACAAACTGACGGGTCAGTAGGGCTCCGCTGGCTGTGAAGCAAAGGGTGAAGTGAGTCCTGCAACAAGCTGAGGAAATGCTGACAGTGAATTCAGTTTATACCAATGCTACTTCTAATCACTGGCTTGAAAGCCTTGTCTGGGTCGCGTTCATTTGGGCAGCTCAACCCGTGCCCTTCAAAGCCTCTAACATTTTCTTCCTTATTATCACTGTTGTATTTATATAGCTATTTTTAGTAATGAAACATCCCTGAGTGGCATACAGTGCAACATCTGCATCAAGCAGTGATTGTCGTTTACAAATCGTGAAACTTAAAAAGGAAAGAAGAGGACTGGGTCTCCAACACACCGTTCCTAATAGACGTCAGAGATAGGAGTTAGATTCTAGCTTGGAGGCAGAAAGCGCTGGGTCAGGTTGGTCGGTTTAAGTACACTATTTTGTTATTGCCAGAGAAAAACAAGCTGTTCTGTCTCAGGTTTCCATTCCATATGTGCTCAGACATTATGTCTTTGGACAAAAAAATCTCTCATGTTTCAGTTTGATCTTATTGCCCAGTGCTATATTCCTGGGGGGTCCAACAGACAGTGACTCTCAAAATAGGAACCAGCTTCCAGGCTGGACCTTGGCTCTTCTGGAATCATCATATCAATGCGGAGTCAGGAGGAAGGAGGATCTCTCCAATGTGCTTTGTAGCACAGCTTTAGGGGGGGTGAAATCAGCAACAGGGAAAGGAGCCATCAGCTGCACACCTCTAACCGTGCTGCCTGACCGAGGTGTGAGACTGCTGCAGCCTTGGAGCAGCTCCCATGGGCCGGTGGCGGGAGGCTGAGAGGCCGGTGCACAGGAGCAGCTTTGCACCTACTTTCCGTAGAATTTCTAACATGGGAAATCTCTGTAAACACCCGCAAAGGGAAATGTACACCTATGCGAGCTGCCGCCATGTAAACAAAGAAAGAAGATCACCTCATGAAGCCCATCTTCACTGGCAAGTCTCGTAGCTGCTCCACCTGGAGCACCACAACTTGGCACAGGCATCGAGACAGCGCGGCGCTGGAGGTGCAGCAGGAGGAACAAACTGATCCCTGTAAAACGGGGCTGCCATGAACAATGGGAAGCGTGAAGTGGCAGCATTAAAATGCAAGTGTGAGAAAAACATCGACTTGTGCCCCGCAGGGCTCAGAGGGGACCTTGTAATACCAAGGGCCTCTGACTTTGCGAGGGGTTGAGCACCTTCTGTGTGCTGCTGGGATGACTCCATTTTTAGTGGCACTGATTAGAGCTAAGGGAGCCTCACAACTTGCAGAATCAATTCCTAAATGCTGCCCATCACCAACCAATCAAACAATATACTCTGCTTTTGGAAACAAGTTGGCTCAACTGAGTGCCTTCTATTACCCTGTTGTGTTTTTTTTTTTTTAAGCAATCGCTAAACCAATCTTTCCATTAGTAGGAAATATGACTCTCGGTGTTAATTCTTTATACAAAGAGCTGGCAAGAGTGACATTTACACAAAAATTAAGTCTCTGTGGTAGTGTAATGAACAACCTACATCTGCTTCCTTGATGTCAAGGATAATTTAGATCAATGTGGTTGAGTTATTTGAGACCAGTGCTAGAATTATAAGATTCAATACATGCTTTAAATATCCTTTTGTTAAAGATCTTGGGTTAATCAATCATTAAAAAATATGTCCCATTTGAAAAGATTATCACTAAAAAAATCAACAAACATAACTGATTACTAAAGAGACCAGATGTGACAAATCCTAGTTTTAGAGGTTTAATTGAAGGGCTTCAGATACTACTGAGGGCTAATGAAAACCAAGAAGAAAAAATGTGCAACACTAGTATTATCTGAAATGCTTTTTGCGAGTGAATTATGCAGTTATTTACTCAAATTCATGCTATTTTATTATTTAAAGCCTATGGATAACTTGAACATATGAAATATCAAGAGCTTGAAATTTTGAGTATAAATGGCTGTGTATCAAAACCGACAACAAATATCCAGCCTGCAGCATGTGATCATTATTTGTTGTTCTAAACTCAGTCAGTGGAGGACAAAAGAAGTACTACTTTACCTATGTGGCCAATACCAAATCATAGAAAATTAAATAAAATTTATCAGCCTTAGTTGGCACAAATAATACATGAGAATTAATTTTTATTTTTCAAATAAACAACATCATTTGCTCAAATACTGTAAAAGTAGTTACAAAAGTAGAGCAAGTAATTGATAATTAAACTTATTTGAAGATAAAAAATTATTTGGCAATAGCTGTCATTTTTTGTCCAGGCTATTGCCTATCAATGGCAATGAAGATTTTGTATATCAGCATCTTAATATTTTTAGGACAAAAGGCAAGAATCCATTTTTATTCCAGGACTGGATGCTACTACCTCTGTGGTCTCTGGCAAGTCAGTTAAATTATTTTCCTTCATTTCTGCAACTTTAAAAAGTGGCAGTAATCCTTAGTGATTGAAAAGGTCATGAGGTTGCAGTGATTTAGGAATAATGCTTTAAGGATTAAAAGCCCTGCAGAAAATGATTAAATAATGTCTTTTCTACTGGTGGTCTCCATTTTGTTATCTTGCCTAAGACATAAGTCAAAAATCCCAAGGACTGACTAGTTTATTTGAAAAGAACAAAGCATTTTCAAGATGTAACACATAATTGTGAAGGACTATTTATAAACATGACAAATCTCTTCATTTATCAGCACTAAGAACAGTAATATTTATAACATATTCTCTATTTCTGTGGTTTGGCTAAATACGTTACCTTTGTTATACTGAAAACAAGTTTATGAAGGATTTGAAACAAATACCTATGTGTGTGTTTTTGTGTCAGAAAACAAAAGAAAAGCCTGAATCCCTTACAGTTAAAGATAAACACTTCTAGGGTTCAGTTTGACTTGATGTTTTAACTAAATAAATTCACACAAACAGTAGATAAATAAAGTTAGTTAAGTTACTGGATATCAGAAAGAGCTGGACTTTGGGGTTCTTTTCATGGATTTGCCATGTAAAAGGGGCTGCACACAGATAAAGCAACCTTATAAGGGAATGTCAGTCTTAGGATTTAAGTTGTATAAAGAAGCATCAAGAGCAATGCTTTATTATGTTAACTGAAGACATTTTAATGCAATCAGTAGAGATAACAAAACATGCTCTGAATTTGAAGCAAAAAAGGTATTTTAGAAATTGCCGTTCTATAGGACTATGTAATTTTAAAGAATACGTCACGTTTGCAACAAAATTCTCAACACACCTAACTTTGCCGTGCTCTTTTTTTGTTTCTGAAGTTGCAATGGACCTACAGAGAAACGTTTATTAGCTAAGAGTTTGTAATCGCTCTTGGATCTGGTCAGGTGTTGCTAAAACAGGGTAAACAAATGTTGATGTTGTCTAGACTGGATTCTGCCATGAAACATGTGTATGACCTTGCAAACCGGCTGATGGAGGACAAGGGAAAACTCCACGAAGTGCTTGGAATGGCCGGTGAATTATCTGGTCATGCAGAACAGGGGCCAGAATATTGAGACCAGAGCTGTGCCAGTCTGCCGGAAAGGCTGGAGGCGTTATCACTGCAACAAGCCACGTTTCTGCACCCACGCAGGGGCCCAGCTGAGCCCCTGCGGACACGGCTCTGCTGCACAGGCTGGCGGAAGGTGGGTCCTTCAGCCTCTCTACCAGCGTGCTCCTCCTCGCCTTGCCTCAGATTGCACTGACTTCCATGTGCTTTGAAATAAAGAAATGTATCTGCTTGTGATCCTGCCTTCGCTTAACTCCTTCCCTAGTGCCTGCTTCCTCTTATTTCTCCACTGGCATCCCCGGAGGTGACTTCTCTGAAATAAGCTCACAATGGGTAAAAGTGACGGTAAGAACAGAGCCATAGCAAAAACTGAATCCCTCTCCCACAGCTAAAAACTCTGTGTTCCGCATCTCTGGCAGAATCCAAATACATTAATCATGACCGCTAATTAAACTTAATTAATCCACAAGATTAAGTCCATGGCAGTCTTCCACTCTCCTCTGTGTTTGCCTTTGGTTTTGCAAGCAAATGCACACATAAAGTCAACTAGAGATGACAAAAAGAAATCTCCCCTCCTGAAGCGCATCCTAAACTCAACCCTATATATGTATATATATACAGTTATATACATACAGATATATACATACATATATGCATGTGAATGTAACATACATATATGTATGTGTGTAATGGAAACCGTCAGTCCCATCTAGATGACGGCCGTCAGAAGCAGTGACAGTTATATTCGCCTTTGTAACCACGGACATTGCTCGCGTTGAGCTTCCTCCTCCCTCCCCCGCTTCCTCCCTCTGCCGCTACTCTTCAGAGCTACATTTTAGGCTTTCTGCGGTTTTCACTGAGTCCACTACATGTCTCTCCATTGAGTTCAGCAAAAACCAAACCAAGCCTTGTAAATACTTATCAAAGCAGTATATATAAAGTAAAATCACGTATGAAATCAGAAAAAGTGTACGTGTGGCATACTCTACATTTTTACTCCGTGTTTCAGATACTTTACTGACATCAGGTCCTACAGTGTTCACTTTTATATATGGTCTATCCCTTTAACAGGGAGAAAATGAAAAGAAACCAAACATTTCCTCTCTCCACTAAAATCATCCAGACAAGGCTTTTGCACCATTGATACATTCCTAATGTTTCATTTACAGAATGCACACATGCACTACATTACAAATATCTCAGAAGTGATCCTGTCATTACACATTGGCAGCTGATAATTCAACTCTGACTGGCAAAGCAAACCTCGATTGCCCAAAGTAAATCTAATACATTACTTGGAGAGTAAGAAACGCATGACAGCCGGGCTGAGCATCCTTTAAAAGTAGGCATGGGATTTTTAAGCTACAGCATGTATGCATTTAATACCTACATATATATATATAAAAGTATATAGAACATATATATATATGTGTGTATTCCATACATGCATCATAATTTCCAAGACAGCTACAAATTTCCACATGCATTAAACTATCTAAAAACATAGAAATAGGCAAGTCTAATAAGTGGAATTTTCTTAAATTATATTTGAACAATAAACAGCAAGAGTAATACTGCAAAGTACTGCTCTATTCTCATGTATATCTACAATAAAATTCTAGGAACAGTTGTCTCCCAAAACATACCCCAGTAAAATAAAAAAAAAAAAAAAGGTAACACCCAGTGTCCTATATATTTGTATATTCATTGTCAGTTAAAAAAAAAAAAAAGAAAAAAAGGAAAAAATAAAGAAAAAAAGAGTAAACAAAGAAAAGAGAAAAAAGACATCCCCACTCAGAGTTGCATATTTACATTCTTCAAACTGTAGCGGTGAAAAATAATTCTATTAAGTGCAGGACATTCCTAGTGTTGCAGTAGTGACATTTTTAATAAGTTCTTCATGAAAACATTTCTTTTTTGTCTTAATAGTGACGCATTCCATGACTACGTGAAAATTCTATTATCCCCTTCACTTGCAGCCAGTGGTTGAGTCTGGATTGAAAAGCTCCTTGTATAATGGAGGAAACAGTGTGTTCACTATATCTGGATGAGATTGCTTAAATACCTGTAGTTTCTCTCCGTGCAAGTTGCAAAGTGCAGTAATGGTTGGTATCTTGGCTATTAACTGTGAGACATTAAAATAAAAAGAAAAGGAAGAAGGACGAGGCAAATTTAATATAAATTATTTTCCAAAACAAGCTATGTTAACATTTTGTTGGGTAACTGAACATAATACTCTGAACTCCATCAAAATTACCCATCCAAAGGACCAGACATTGTTCTTACTGTAAAAGGCTAGAAACAATTGTCCTGGAAATTTTAGCTAAGTGCCAAAAATGCATTTAACAAGAAACTGCCTCCAGGGGTATTTTTTAAAGGCAGTCTAATTCTTTCTAGGGTAACAATTAAGAAGCTTAGTGGATTGAACAA
>NW_010274903.1:52234-52789 GCF_000690775.1 Eurypyga helias | reverse complement strand
AAAGTTGTTCGTTTAACGTTCATTAATGGGGGAATACATGGAGAAAAGGCTAAAAAAAAAAAAAAAAAAAGAGTCATGGGCAAGGAGTGCTCAGGTCTTTGTTTTAACAATTTACCTTTGTCAATGTCTCATCATCAAGGTGGTTCTTCTGGATCACATGTTGAAGTGCAAAGTAAATCTTTTCCTGAAGCTTCTGGACCTTCCTTGGCTCTATTAACCAGGCTCGATCTGAGAAAGGAAAGCCAGAACTCAAGTCAAGAATGCACAGATGTGGGGCCTGCTCATGGATGAATAGTGTCCCATGCTGGCAAGCATTCACAGCAGTCATAATTCCCATCAGGAAAGACTGCATGATAATTAAGACATGGTTTTAGAGGAAAAGTGTCTTAATCCATTAAAGGATCACCTGGGAGTTTAATTAACAAATAGAAAGTGTACAGGAACATAGTGTTGGCTCTGCATCTCTTTGTTTAAACCAGGATGTTAGAGATAAAGATTCGAGCAGAAATGAAACAAGACCCAAGCATTTTATTATTCTCTGTTGGTATAATCAGT
>NW_010274903.1:36622-52187 GCF_000690775.1 Eurypyga helias | reverse complement strand
CATGTCATGTTATCTCAGTGTCTTGATACATAAATAATAAACATATCGATCAAAACAGTTCTTTGAAAATAATAGAATATAATTATTTAAAAATTAAAATAAAATATATCTCATTATTTACTAGGCTAACATTTTGAGACCAAATATTACATTCTGAATAAAAAGAAATGGCTTCCTTCAAAAGAATTTCTTTAATAATTCAAAAGAATTATGAGTTGTTGCAATGTCTTGAAGTGCAAATTTCTCATTATTTAAAAATGTTCTCTTTTTAAACAACACAAACTAGAAGGTTATCTGGGAGAATAACAGTTGCAGACACAGTTGTTTTTGGAAACCTATATGGCTTCTACTGAACTCAAACCCCAAGTGCAGAAGGTCTTCCTTAAGATCTGTGTTCTCACACGTCATAGCTGCTGGAGACAAACACACAGAAAGAGAAGTAGCAGACCCCAAGACAACCCCAAAAACATTAATACAGCTTATTTACAGCACCAGTAAACCTTCTGTTTTCTAAGCTGCAAACGTGTTTTTATCACAGGGCGTGAATCTTCATGTACCAATTGAAAAGTTGAGGAAATCTCTTTCACATTCAGAGCTGCTTTGCCCACTCCCAGTCACTAAAATAATCCATAGAAATAATGTGAGTTGACTATTTCAATGAGCATACATTCCACAGAGGCTGGACCTGAATGTTATTTCATGACAGGAGGAGCAGGATTCTGTCATTTGACTGTCTGTGGAAAGGGGTGTATGAAAAGTGTCCATCACCAAGTACTGTGAAAAGAGACAAAACCAAACCTCTAGCTATTTAAGAGATGACCAGGAAAAGAAAATAATCTTTTTACAAGTCTTAGAGAATCACGTTCCCAGAAGGTAAGCCAATGGATCCTGTGCCACCAGTGGCCACAAAAACAGAATTAGCTGAGAGCACACACAGCATCTACACAAATAAGTACACAGTAATATTCAGACTTAACAAGGTAGGTGCCAAATCTTATGCTATTGCAAAAACATACCTTTCAATAGTGTTGAATCAAGGCCTATTGTGGCAACTGTTGCTAAAAAGATTTATCATGGACAGAAATCCTTAAAGATTTATTTTTCTGTCAAAAGAATAAGGTTAAAATAAACTGAGGCTGTTGGAGGACAGGTTTAATCACTTACCTGCCATGGAGCATGCTGTATATAATGCAAAAGTTCTTAAATGTATGACAAGAGCTAGGCAAAACTTTTAGAATGTATATTAAGGTCATCTCCCACAATATGGCTTCTACCACCTGAAAACCACCTGCAAATTTGGCTAGAATTTCCCAGGAACTTCTAGTTACATTCACAGAAGTGCAGGAAAAAGTCAATAGATCAGTGAGTATCTGTACAGGACAAGAAGCAGCGGTTCAATCCTGTACTTTTCCTTTTGGTTTTGAACACATATATCTTTAAAGAGCGCACTGTCAAGTAGGCTAGAGAATAGTGTAGGAAAGAGGATGAGGGACAACTTACAAGATCTGCTTTCTCAAAAAAAAAGTTGGAAAGAAGGAACATGGCCAATAGAATTTTGGAAGAGGGACTGACACCTGGGGCAGCCAGGTTAGTGTCTTACCACCTGGCTCTGGCATGTTTGCAGTTGGAGATGCCTCTACAAACTTTACTGGACTCCTTCAACAATGTTTTAATTTCTGAAGGCAGAAATCAAGTTAAAGAATCACCTCCATGTAGTGTGGTTAGGTCCAACCTAAAGTGGAAAACCTGGATTTGTGCTCTGAATCAGATGGAAAATGGAACTGACACTGGGCTTCACAACCTTAGCAATTGTATTAACGGATATTCTTAGGTCCCCTTACTGCCAATGGGACAGTTCTCTTTCCTGTAAACTAGCCAAATATGGAGATCAAGGGCACAAGAATTGCCTTTCATGATGGTGGTTTCTGTAGAAAAGAAACTTGACTGTGAGTACTTCCCATAGGGGATCTCTGTGTACCTATAATAGCTGATGGAAGGACTGGTGCCAGTACTTCCGGGAGAGAATGTTTCACTTTTAAAATTTTACATATGTCCCCAGAATGAATCACTTTATTGTGAAGAAACTGGAACATATAGTATGAAAGGAATTTTTATTTCTCTATTGTTTACTGTTACGATTTTTGTAAGAAAATAAATGACAAATTTCAATGTCAATTAAATCTGTATTGATTTTCCCTGCCTTTCCACTCCCTAACTTAGTAGCCCAGCTGAAATGGAAATTATTGGCCCAATCTAAATTTACAGTCTGTTTGTGGAAGAGAGACTGATTTCATCCATGTACATGCTGCTGCAGCCCACCATTTCTTTCTTATTGTGTCTTCTGTGACTGAAGATACACACATTTACAGACTACAGAAATAGCAGTCAGCATGCAACACTAACTTGTTTTGTTTGTTTGTAGTTTGGTTTTTTTTTTTAAAGGAATAAGAGACACTGTATATGTCCCCTTGCTTGCAAGTAGGAAAAAACCAACTTGGATATGAAAGAGGGGACTATGGATTATTCAAATAATTCATCTTCTAGTACCACCTTCAACTCTGAAGCTTGGCTACAGTGAAAAAAGCTTTGCAATTGCCCCCATTTACGTGCGCTGCTTAGCAGAAACAGAAGCTGCTACTCAGGAGACACCCATCTCTGAAAGGCTGTATCTAGACTGACGTATATCAGGACTGAAATGCATTACTAAAGTTAATGGGGAAGCTTTTTACAACCCATGCCTGCAACAGAGCTGGCTCAAAGCCAGTGCTGAGTTGCTAGCTTTTTCAAGTACTTAGTACAGCTGCAAGAAGTAGAAATGAGTGTGGATGCTCAGGCAACATGAACTGCTGGCAGAAGGCAAGAGACTTTGATGCTTTACAGACTAAAGAGGCATATGTAGAACTGCAGAGGTGAATCAGGATTTTGATGTCCATCTAATGCGTACTTGCAGCTAAGGACATTTCATAAATTACTTGATCCAAAATCCATTAAGATCAATGTGACACTTTCCATTATTTAAAATAGTTTTTGCCCAGGCCTAAGACACAGGACACTCTGAGATGCTAGAAGCTTCCTGTGACCAGATTTTGTTGAACAGGGCTATAACTGGTTCTCCTTTCCAAGACTACCTGGGAGACAGAAACGTGAGTTCTTTTCAGTTTGGCTAGAAATCACATAACTGAATTTTCCTCCCTACTGGTGAGATGCCCCTATCTGATCCAAAGTGCTTTGAAGTCAGCTTCAAAAACAACTTACTGTTTCTGTCTGTTCAGCTAACTCTTGCTTTTCCTTTTCCTAACTGTAAGAAAATAAACTGAGGAAAAAAAAAAAGTCCAGCAGTTACTAAAGAGAAATACAGATCCTGCTTACAAGGATCCCACCACCCTCTTCCTACTTCTCTTGACTTTGTAATGTGAAGTTAACTGGAAACACTGAACCATCTTCTGCAATCTCTGTTTACAACTTACTGAAGAAGTTCACTGCCCAGACCCCAGGAAAATTTCCAGGTTGTCTTCAGACTTTCACTGAGTTGATCTGCTGAAGGAATCAACCCACTAATGTTGACCAGGCGCAGGCGCTGGCCGCACATCTGTGTCATGCTCACAGATATGGTCTTGCAGACTGAGGGAGAGCTGGTGGACTCACCAGGACACTGCAAGTCCCCTGTCCCAGAGGAAGTCAGGGCACCTGGGGCACAGCACACAACAACTCTCACCCCTACACAGAGCTGGGACATCTCTAAGGCAGAAATAGTGGCTGTTTGGAGGGTCTTCTCTGGAACATCCAGGCCTAACACCATGAAGGGCCACTGGCTCGACCATTTCACCTCTGAGAGATGACTGCAAGAACTGCTCAAAGGGAACATAAAAGGAGCAGAGTCCTTTCAGCAGGTGTCATTAATGATGGGAATGAACATGTTGACACCATCTGTGCTAGTCTAATTCTGCCTAACATAATCTCTACCACAGATGTGCAAAAGGCAAAGTGACCTAGAGGAAGTCTTTAGCAGAACACGGTGGAAAAATAACTCATCGTGGGATTTTTTTCTGTAAAGGCCTTTCAAGAGGTTACTCTTTGCAGACATTTGCAGTCTACCTCCTCTGACACATGTTTAAAAATCCTACTCTAAACTGTGAGGTTATCTACTAGATCCACCTTCTGAATCAATTCGATCACAAAAAACCCTTTTCTGTGGTCAGAATGGGTGCTAGCCTGTGCAGAGTCATGGTATATGAACACATGAAAAAGAGCATGTTTCCCCTAGAATCACCACCTCTCACCCAAGAGACAAATTCAGACAGGACCTCATACAGAATTTTACGGCTCATGTTCTTATGCCCACATAAAAAGCCTGTCATAGGGACCATATAAACCTGCTCAAGGCTGTGAGGTTTGAGATCCCTGAAAATGCTAGGAGGAACATGCACCTCCTGGAGTACTGTGCTTCTTTGTACGTGGTCTGGAGTAATGCCAGCCTCCACTGCTTGTCCACAAAACCCTGCTCCCTGGCTGTTCCCCCCACACTTTGGATCTATTTCCAGTATGTGTAATTCCTGACTACCAAAACCACAGTCTACCAAAACCAGAGTGAGGTATATTCGGATAATTCAGGTATTATTGCCTTGCTTAATACACTGCTTAATGCTTAATGCACCTTTAACAGCTGGTTACGTAGGTAGAAATGGAGGTCGACAAGGATGAAGGAAAAAAAAATCATTGTGGTGTTTGGAATGAAATATTACCTGGTGATATCAGAACAGCAGATGAAAACAAGGCAATCTCCTCCTCAGTCAGCTGTAAGGAACATAAATTCTTTGCAAAGTCAAACGCTTCATTCACCAGATCATCAGAACCTGCAGACCACAGAGGACAAAATCAATGCCAGAAATTTATCAGCTCTTTAACCTGCCATGAAAAGTGAATTGTTTTGGTGTCAACAAACAGTTGTGAATGCATGTCTGTTCTTCTAAAAAAAAGCACCTTTCATCAGCTATTGAGATTATACCTACCCCAAAAATGTATCAATAAAACACCCATTAAGTACAAAATTTATCAAGTTAGGGGTATGAGCTGTACAAAAATTGCACAGACATCTTAGAAGAGGGCTTTATTTTCCCATTGTGGAAAGAAATGTAATTCCTAAACAGATATTAAATCTAAGAAGTATGAAACACCAGTCTTAAATAAATTTCACATATATAATTTTATAAATTATCTGTGCAAATATTTATGAAAATTTGTGAAAGCATCATCAAGTCCAAAATAAATCAAGTAATGCACATTCATGAACACTTTAAACTTGTAGTTTTATGCTTATCCTATGCAAATAAGGAAAATATATACCTATATGATAAATATATACATTCGAATCAAATATCTGTCTTTGAGTTTGGTTCTGAATACATTTCTGATAATGTATCAATCTCATGGATGGGTAAAAGACATCCACTTAGCTTTTAAAAATCTAGGTAACACTCAATATGATTCTATGAATATCACATAGAGAAATAAAGCAATTGTTTCACTACATGAATCTAAATAAGCTTAAAAGTTTCAGGAAAAATTATTTTATATAAGTCATTGTCCATATTGCGTAATAGTTCCTCGTCTTAGACCCCTTGTTCCTGGGGCTCAAATTGCCTTCTGCAGGAAGTGAGGTGGAGGTGATTTGATATAACAATCATAACTGAACTGTGAAGACAAACTGCATGGCTTCTGCCATAAACTCATATTTTGTCAAAACTTCAGAGGGCAGAGTAAGTATTCTAGCTGAAAAGCCCTTATGCTGCTCTTATTTTATTAAACACATCTATGACTGCTAGCAGCTAGTGGAGTCACCTTTTTTCTTTCTCACTTTCAGCCTAGAGATTTGGAGGTTTGGGGATTCAACATTTACTGGAGATTTTCAATGTGGATCACTATTTTCAGAAATAAAAAATCTATCACTGTGTGGCTCAATGTAATTGGTCGAAAAGAAGACGACCAACGTACCCAAGGCTTTAAACATTTGCATCCCTCCATACTTTCCTTCAAACAGAACAGTATTGTTGAGTGGGTTGAAGGCACGGCACATTCTCACCAAAACCACTTCCAAGCAGCCTATCAATTAAGAAAAAGAGCAAAGGTAGCACACATTACTGCAAAACATCAGACTAAAGGAGATATCAAGAAAACATTTAGGAAGACATCAGTCATTAAAAACATCAGCAGGGATAGACACTCTTTGAAGGCATTTAGATGATATGTGTTTGAATGAGGGAAACAATATTTTTCTGTCTGCTCTGAGTACAGAAAGACATAATTTCTAGTCCAGCCTAACCACCTTTTGTTTAGGTTGATTTTTCTCCCATGGCATCCTGCACCTAATCTGAATTTAGGCCTGGGCAAATATTTTCAATTTGAAATATTTTATCCTGAAAACTAGGCATTTATTGAAATTCCTTTTTAATAACTAAACCTTTTCTATATAAAAAACCAGCTTCATTCAATGTGTTTATAAATCCCAGTTTAATTTGTCTAGAATGGGAGAACATGACAAGGTGCCTTTAGAGAGAAAATACAAGTTGAAGTAGTATCAAGAACACCTCTAAGTTGGGTTTTATTTTTGCTTCCTTGTTTTATTTTCAGGCTGGGGAATAGCCAAAGGAACCCTCCTTTTTTTCTCCTTATCTTACCTATCCCTATCTTCCAACTGCAAAAATATACAGTTTGGGAAAATGAAGGGAAAAATTTTAAGCATCCCTTAACTAGTATAAATTTCCTGTGAGAGAAGCTCTGAATCTGAGGATTCTTTTGCAAACGTGCTTTTGAGTGAAAACTCTTGATTTTCTAACTCCTGCTCAACATTAACAGACAAACCAGCAAATAAAAACTAACATAGTTACACATACTGCAGCTCAACAGAGTCAGCCAACAGTACAGTTAGATATAATCCTATCTTTCACTGAGGGTGCATTTGTGTTGTTAGCTTTGCCAGCTACATGAAGGAAGTTACTTGGGGTGCACTGGCATCTGCCGAATTTTTTGAAGCTAGTACAACCTTAAAAAAAAAAAAACGTTCTTCTGCTATGACTGTTTTTCCAGGTTGCTTGCATGTTCCCAGAGTCTCTGTATCCCTTCCCTTTGCACCTGTGCTTACCCCACTGTCTCAGTCCAGGCCCACACTGAGCCACAGCTCTCTGTGCACAGGGTGATGAATTATACTGGCTTCCAGCTTGAATGAAGAGCTCTCTTGAAATAGGAATTGCTTATACTTTAACGAGCCGCCTCACAGAGCACCCTGCCTTTTTCACATGGAGGGAGCAAGACACTGATATGACAGGGTAAACAGAGTTAATTACCAGCCGCGGTTCACTTGGACATAGCATTTTGTTCTCCTGAGCTTGGTGGTGTTTCTACACAGTCACGATAAATCTAGTCATGATTCTTACAGAGGACAGAAATTACCGAGCCCCATGACAAAGAAGGAAACCCTTTCCCGCTTGCCCTTACGTGCACACGTGCGCACCCCGGCACGCACCGAGAGCATGGCCGGAACGCACCGCCGTAATCCGCTCTCATTTATTCTGAAACCAACTGGCGCCAGCAGGGATTTTCCCTCCTGCGCGCTGGCTGGAGGGTATTTCTGTAGTCTCATTAAAAAGATTAGAGATGACCACAGAGGCAGGGCCTGGTGAGCCCGCGTTCGTTTCACTAATGACAAGTGGGGATTTTACAGGGTGGCAGATGACTGATTTGACCAGCTCAGCTCGCAGGGTCCTTCCACCACATGTCAGGTTGGAGACTGCGTTTTCTGCAACGACTGTGTGTGCGGGTACTTAACAACCATCACTGACCGCAGAGGGAAGGGGATCAGAAGGCAGTAACATGATTAATGTGGAAAAATACGGAAGGGTTAATGCAGCTAATGAAACAGACTGAAATTAAGGCTCCTTCAAAATTAAAATGATTTGCAGAACAAGACAGAAGAGCGTATTTCTAACATGCTGAGTGCTAAACCAGTCTCAAGCCTCCGGCTTTTACCCACCTGACTTAAGAAGGAGAATTTGGTCGTTCTGGCAGAGCTCCATGAAGCCTGTTATGCGCTTCGCAAACTCCACCACGTACTGGATAGCGTGGGTGATCTGAATGGCACACTGCTGCCACAGAGCTTCTCTGGTCTTCCGGGAAAACACACACGGAAAAACAAATCAGTGAGCAGGCGGGTTCATCAGTGCATTAAGGTGGCCTTGCAGAACGGCGCACTCCTCGGACCCCACCCCCATCCCCAGGCAGAGCTAGCAGCATCTCTGCTTCTCTAGGTACCTGACACTTCACATCAGAAGGCTGTTTTCACAAGCTGATTGCCCCAGTGATCTGAACTCTGGCATTGCCTCTTCAAGGGAGGGGAATGCACTGAACAAGTTTAAAATGAGATGGTAGTGTCGGCTTTTGTGTAAGGTAGGCAGACAGTGGCACAAACAATATAAATAAACATCCCAGAGTACTCTTAAGGGAGAAGTTGTGCAGTGCTATAAAGTTATTCAACAGAATATCTTTGCTAGTCTGAAAACTAAATAAATATTATTTAAGTATCATTGTAATCTGAACACTGATTTAATCAAAATTTTCTCCTTGATAATAGTTTTCCTTGCACACACAAGTGTGAAAAGTGTAAACAGATGCTCTTGGTTTGCATGGCATGGCTCTGCAAGCTGTGCTGCATTTTTATTCTTGCTAGTACCTCATAGCCCCTTGGCTTTCAAAGAACAAGCCAGAGTCTCTTCTGTCACTTGCGAGATCAGCTCATGTGCCAACTGAAATCTGACTGAAGAATCATTGCTAGGGATGCTGGCACAAGAGGCACAAAGATTTCCCTTGACTGGACTACATAAGAAGAGATGCCAGTGGGAAATAGTTTGAACTTGACCTGAGAATCATAGAGGTAGAACAAAAATGTAGTGTACTGAGATCATTATTCCATCCGATTTTGAACAACTTCAATTTAAGGAGTACTTTCAGTGTGTCATTATCTATCATCTATAAGTGTCAGTTTTTTCTTATTCACATAAAAAGGGGATGTGTTTTCAAAATTATAAGGAAACGACATTAGGTTATCTTGTTTTCTCAAAATCCTTACAACAGAGGATCCAATACTGATCACGTTAAAGTCACTAAATTTCTTCTTGATGTTTAGACCTGTGACAACAAGCAAGTATGGAAAGCTGGATTCCATAACCATGGAATTAGGAAGCTTTGACACTAGCAAACATCCCAACATGCTGGGAAGCTGCTGCTTCTTTTTATGAAGTGCCACCCTTTGCTTTCAATAATCAGCTCCGCAAAGATTTTTAAAAGCCTATTTTGGCGTGTATGAAACTGATCAGCACATTCTTGCCAAATACATTACACTGAGCACAATTTCAAACCATAAGGAGCAGAAGGAAAAATATGTTACAGGATTGTACCTTGCTCTGGTAAACCTTAATTTCTTCGTATGTGTGGGTCTGCCACGCTAGCTGGTGTAGTTCCTCCATTGTATATTGACATGTCTCCAAATGAGATTTAATGATATTCTGTGCAATTCGATCTGCAAAGAGGAGAATAAAAAATAGCTTGCCTCAAACAGTGAACAGTGATTTGCAACAGCAAAATGTTGAAACCAACAAAGTTGTTGGAAAATGCAGATTAAAAAAACTCAAACAACATTTCTTTCTCTTCTTTCTTTTTATTTGGGAAGATGACTGTTGCAAAATGTTTCAGTGTTCAGCCCAAAGCCAAATGAAGCTTGATAAATAGTGGATCTGCACATGAAAATAATAATGAGACTTATAAAACTATTCAGGTTCTTTCATTCTGGAAGTGATTTTTTCACCCTGTGTTTAAAAAAATTATATTTGCAGACCCTGGTTACTTGATCACTTCTGTCTGCCCCAAGCCTGTGCAGCTGCCCAGATCTGACTGCCGAACCCCGACATGGACATTTGCATTACTGTGGGGTGACTCATATCAGAGAAACAGGAAACAGGTCTCTCCTCTTTTTTTTTTCAGTTAGTTTTCAACTGGATAAATTTCAGATTTAGCTTGATGAACACAAACACGAAGACTGGTGCTAGCAAGGGGTAAAAGCTACAAGTATCCTGGTTTTTAGGAGAGACGGGGGTAATACAGCTCATATACAGGATTAAGTTACCTTAAAGCTATTTTGAAATTGCAGCCTTAGAAACCACTGTGTAACATGGATTGCAGTATGCAAGGGGAAAGGGAAACATTCAGTGCTGGCATGACATCACACTGAAACTAAGAGTAAGCTCCTCAGGGAAATATTTTAAAGTAGATCCTTGCCCTTTAATCCGCATGGGTGAATTAAAAATATTTTCACAAAAAACTCCCAGCATTAATTCATTAGCACTGCAAGTTGAAATGTCTTGTAAAACATATTATAGAAATGTGATGATTTCTTATTTTGCAGCTTTGAGACCTATATGTCTAATGAAGCTCACTGCTTCACCCTGAAGACATTGCTTAAACTGAATACCTTTTAAACAATGGAAAAAAGTCAAAATCACAGAACTGAACTGAAGCCCTTGTGACAGAACTGGCATTTCACAGGAAATATGCTTCTCAGAAAAGGAAAAGACATTGACAATGCATTAGTCAAATCTGAACATGGAGAGCAGCAAAAACTGGGAATGTCATCATTTACTCAATCACATCTTCAACAGTTTGTGTACTGTGATCTGGTGATTGGAGTCCCAAAATAAGACTATTTGGCCAAATGTTGACTGAATTTAAAAACACCAGCAAGAAGGGAAACAGAAAAAATGGATGTAAACATGTATATGCTCCCTGCATTCACTGCTGTAAGAGTGTTATTTGAAGGAGAGATGGCTGTGCTACTGTCACAGTTAATAAGCTGAGACTCTGTGGAAAGATGCTGAAGAAAACACAAAAGAGTTTCAGGTTTTTGTAGGAACAATAAAACCTGCTCAATTTAGTCTTTACAGGTATCCCTTTAAAGGTCAACACTATGTTTAGGTTTCCTGATGGAAGAATTGACTCAGGCATAAAGATAACTAAAAATGTGTATTTGTGAGTACAGGGATCTATCCACTGTTATTTTATGGAAGGGTGGATGCAAGTCTTAACCCATGATGGTAAGCTGTTGATTTTGTAGTAAAAATCTTACAGATAAATGGACATGCTGGTATAAAGGGATGATGAATTGAAAAAGATTTTTTTTTTAAAATTAATTGACAAAGGTTTATTTGCCTTTCTTTCACCAAGAAAATCCAGTAAACCTCATCTTTTTTAGAATGATAATTTTTTCAGATGTTTACCCCCATATTGCTTTATTTAAAGTACAGTTTTAACAGAATCATCTTTCTGGAAACATCCTTAACCACAGTAAACCTGATTCCAGAAGTTAAGCTCGAGCTATGGTTTTGTCACTTACAGTCCTGGAAGGATTTAACCAGACAGAACTGGAACCTTTAGGTCAGAGGAACCTTTAGGCCTTGTATCCAAAACACCAACAAAAGAAGTACGATTTCAACTTGTATTACAGTTCTGCAGCCTGAATGGTGAAGGATTTTGCTGTCTGCACATATTGGCTGGTCTTTTTCTCTCTTGTGCTTCCTAGCTCAGCTCTCCTAACCTCTAACCATTTGTTACAAAAGCTGGAACTATTCACACCCTTAGCATAAAGAAAATGCTTACAATATATACCTCAAATTTTTCAGTATTACTGGATGAAGAGGTTTTGAATCAGGTAAGGTGACCTGATGCCAACAATCTGAAAATAAGACCTTTTCATTTCACTGACCTCAAAATATACTTGATTGGCAGTTCCATGTTACCGTAAAGATCCTCAGCTCCACTCCTTTTTCTACCACTTAGGTATTTACCTTAGGACCGAAGAGCTGACAAACTCTTTAGGGTTTTGTAGGGATGGCATCCTGTGCTTAAGCCCCATACATACATTTCCTTATGCACTTGCGCTTATGGTGAGCTGACATTAAAACCCATTTATATGTGCAAAAGCCTAGGGCAATCACAGCAAGCAGCGGCTCCAAATGCTGACATCCAAAGAGGAATCAGGTGCAAGACAGGCTTGAAACTCTTGTGCCGCAGGCGAGGCAAGGCTGAGTGTGTGATGGAAAGGGTACACTGGGTCTCAGAGGAGGAGGGGATTGCTCATTCAGCATGAGCAGTAGAGGAGGCTGCTTGCTTATACTCGATGCTGGAGTCCCTGGAAGGAGTTTTATGCAAATATAGCATATATTGGTTGTGGAGAGGTGACATGATGCAAAAAGTGAAAGAAGTATAAGCTTGTCTTGGCTTCTCGGATGGTCCAGAAACACAAGATCCAATGCAGGTGCATCAAAGAACATCACTCTCAAAGGGTTGCAAAGACCATAGCCTTTTCTTCTGACATCTTTAATATTTTAGTATCTTTTTGCTAATGAAGTTGGAATCAGTAAAACTCTCAGCAAATCCCATGCAGAAAGGAGTTCTTAAATCTTTGGGAATAATGTAATGATATCTAACGTAAATCTGTCCTGACACATGGAACTGGTACTGTGCTGTACCCAGTTTATGATACCTTTTTGTAAGACCTGGCAGCTCTGAAGTACAGCTGGTAACTGAGTTCAACAGGTTAATAGTTTTAGTAGAACAGCAAAGAAAAGGACAATGAAGACAGAAAACAAACAGCTCCAGTACCTGAAGGGGCTACAAGGAAGCTGGAAGGGCACTTTTTACAAGGGCCTGTAGTGACAGAACAAGGGGTAATGGGTTTAAATTGAAAGCGGGGAGGTTTAGATTAGATATCAGGAAGAAAATCTTCACGGAGAGGGGGGTGAGGCACTGGAACAGGTTGCCCAGAGAAGCTGTGGATGCCCCATCCCTGGATGTCTTCAAGGCCGGGCTGGATGTGGCTTTGAGCAACCTGGTCTAGTGGAAGGTGTCCCTGCCCATGGCAGGGGGGTTGGAACTAAATGATCTTTAAGGTCCCTTCCAATCCAAACCATTCTGTGATTCTATGATGCAGTAGGAGGACAGCTAGTGCCCTCATGCAGTGGCTGCGGCCACAACCTTATGGACGCACCCTGCTGGAGTGATCCTGAACAACTATGTCACTCCTGTTGTCCAGGCTAGAAGAGAGCACCCACAGTTACCCCACGTATCAAGCTCTGACTTTTGTTTATTTTGTTTTCAAAAATCTTGAGCCAGTTTCCAAGGGTCCCCTTACACTGAGAAGCTGCATGAACACAGCTAGCAAACCTGTTTGCATGGGCTGAAAGGGCTATGAAAGACAAGTCTATTTTTGAGACTTCAATGTGAATGGCATATCTGCTTGAAATGTTGTCAGCTTCCATTTTACATAAGTTAGAGCAGGTTTGCAAGGTTTGCTTTATGAAAAAGAAAACAAAAGAGATGATGCTGGCCACTCGTGTGAGAATCAAAGTCCGCACATTTTATTTTAAAAGCACCAACTGCTGCAACTGTTGAGTGAAAATTAATAATTCCAACCAAAATAATTACTAAGCCTGCATGATAGTAAACCATCAGCATTATAATAACTACAGCCGTAAACTGCAGGATTTGTAAAGCTTATCTGCCATAGTATGTAAACACAAATGTAGACTAGGTGCTTCCCTCACCCTGCTTTTGTCTCTATACTTGGTTTATTATATTAGGACAGTATGTCCTACTGTGCATCATGATCACTTGATGCTACATGATACCATGGGGAATCTGAAAGCCACAGCATATCCTGGCAGAGATTGACTCTGTCTGGGAAACATGTCCCAGAGAAAATAACATGTTCCCAGTGTCCGAACTCCAGCATGGACTGGGACGTGGAAGCACTTACATTAGATAGTTTGGTTCTAAATGTGAAGATTTGTTAGTGTCGGTATCTTGAATTTTTCATGGAAAGCAGACACTTCTTGTACAAATGTTATGTTTCATTACCCCCCTTTCAAAAAAAAAAAAAAATCTAGAAAAAAGTATCTTCTTCCAGAGCGATAAACTGTAAACAACATACTGAATCAAGAAAGCAGTAAATAGTTGTAACCAATATGTGGTCTTGAAAAATCAGAAAAACTCAAACAAGATATATCCTGGAATGACCACTACCTACATCTAATTTCTGTCCAGCATATATCTGACTGATTTTCTATAATGGCCCACTATTCTAGATGTAAAGTCTCATCTATTCTTAGAGTTGACTAGGAAACTTAGATAATATTGGTTTGTGTGGCTAGAGAGTAGAAACTGGAAAGGTTAGGCTAGCCTCTGCCCCTGAGGGGGTGGGAAAGCTGACCGTCCCATCAACAACAGCTCAGGTTCTGCTGGTGGGGCCCTGGAAAGTGCCAGCTGAATGGGGAGTGAAATTAATTGGGTTTTTGCAA
Organism: Eurypyga helias; assembly: GCF_000690775.1. Classification (NCBI taxonomy): domain Eukaryota; kingdom Metazoa; phylum Chordata; class Aves; order Eurypygiformes; family Eurypygidae; genus Eurypyga; species Eurypyga helias. The sequence continues at coordinate 37,791 of NW_010274903.1, read as the reverse complement.
CGCAACAGGGTAAAAAAAAAAAGTCAAGTGCATAGTAGGAGATGTCCAGAAAAAGCTGAAAATTATTCACTGGGAAGCTGAAGTATTACCTGTCAAAAATATTTGTTCTTATTCAGAGAAAAAAAATATGGTTTTCTTGAAAGAAATACATGCGTGTATGTAATTTCATGGTCAGTGACATGCAGCCTGTCAGACAAGATGGCATCGATGCCTATGCAACAAAATGTAACAGAAAGATGTACATGTGCTGTGGGTGAAACAAAACAAAGGCAATGCAAGGTGCAAGGGAGCATGGTAACAGAATAAACAACCATCTATGGAAAGTGCTCCTGGGCTTGTGGGTTGGTGGTTACAAATTACTGCTGAGGTCAGTACCCGAAAGAGGCCACGTGCAAATATTGATGGGAAATGTCATGAAGCATAACAAGGGCTCTCTCTGGTGCTCTCAGAATTAAATGAAGCTACTGGGGAAAACCAGGATCTGGAGAGTGAGATGTGAAACATAGGACATAGACAAGATAGGTATGAGGAGGACCATGAGAGGCAATGCTGATTTAGCAAAAGAAATTACTTAAATTTGGCCTGGCCTAACTAAAACTGCAGAGACAACAGAAAGACTTGATTCTCTGAGGATGGTCTAGTGAACAGTAAAGTAAGCTATGTCTAATGTCACTTGTCATTCCCTCTCTGACCTCCCACCTCCTGTGTTTGGCTGGGTAGGAGGTGCCATGAACGTGTATGAGGGGCTGGTCTGCTCAGGCTGACTGGTCAGCAGCCACTGATTTTTGGGGTGAACAAGGGCCTAGGTCATAGCTTCTGCCTTTCCCTAAGGTTGTCTGTCTCCTTCACCTACCTGCTGAGTAGCTTATTTTCCAAAGCTTGTGTGAACCCAAGTGCCTGAGAGTTCTGCTTCCCTTCACTGAAGCTGGGCAGTAGCTAAAGAAGTATTTGATGGTCCTGGCAGAAGGGCTGGGCAGACAGCAAGACTGGCAAAAGCCCTATTCCATCAGCAAAACAGGCCAAAAGCATACGTCACAAGGGAAGAGCAACAAGTGCTCAAGCTATATACCTCTTGCATAAACTTGGGACTACAGCTCAGAACTTCCAGCCAGAACAGCAAATGACCTTTTCTGTTTCCAGTTTTGTCTGTTCTGTAGGGTTCTTCTTCT
>NW_010274903.1:0-36591 GCF_000690775.1 Eurypyga helias | reverse complement strand
TCTTTTTTTTGTTGTTTCCCCCCCCCCCCCCCCCCCTTGTAATTTCTTATTTTAGATTTCAGTAGACACCTCACAAAAGGCATTCTCTAAAGGTTATGATAGCTCAAACATATATTGCACTGCTTAAATCCAAAGTACATACAGAAAACTGAACATTGCAACCTAGATAGTATAAATCAGCATAGCACAGACCTGCGGGGGTCTATCATCAGCTGATGAGTCAGTCCTGCCATTGTCAGATGTTTCCTTGTAATATTTCGGGATCTCAAACTACAATACTGAGGAAAAACTCAAACTTGGGGACAAGTACAATGCTGCTGGGGATGGGTGCAGTAACTCCATGGACTGCACAAAACATTCACCAGCTGTGAATTTGGCCTGCTAAGTGGAAATTATCCACAGTACTCGGCAGTATCTGTTTCCTACAGGCTCTTTAGTTCTTTCATTTGTCTCTCTTTTCTCAGGAGAGACTCTAGTTTTTCTCAGCATTCCCTTCTTATGCACTGGGAACTGAAGAACTTTGAAGTGTGCCTCCTAAAACACTGATAATCATCCTCAATTAAAATGAATAATGAATTTTTAATTTGCCACTTACCCTTAGGATCCAGTTGAGTAGCTAAGAGCTCATCTCAGCTTATATCCTAAGTTGAGCTCTCGCAGGGATCCACTTTGAATTAATGCTGCAATAACACCACAGCTTTGGCTGGCTGTTGTAAGCATGCATATCAGTCTGTTCAACTATCAAAACTGCAGCTAGACATTCTAAATAAAATCTCCATTCTAGGACCCAAAATAATGCCAAGCTAGTATCAGATCAGCACTCTTCTGTACCCTAATTCAAGGGTATTATGGCTGCAAAATGAAAAGTTTTGTGAACTGGTTTCGTTACACAGATTACCTCAAGAAATCCTTAAGACAGTAGTAGAGGAACTGATGTGGGGAATAAAGCAAAAGTAGTTCTTGTGGATACTGTTAAACATGAATAGTTCGTTCCAATTTTTTTAAATGAACTGTCTGAAAAGTCTGAACCGTTTTTGCAGAAAAGCAGGAACATTTTTTCCTAAGAGCAGTTGCAAAAAGCTCATCCCATTTTTCATCTGTCCCTGGCGTTCTCAATGTCATAATGCACAAAAGATTTCCCTTTCAAAAACTGTTATAGATAGACTAGCAAGTTTCATAACCCCCATTTGTTTAATAAATTTGTAACTCTACACAATATGCAGCCTAGGAAGATGATGTGAAACATTAAAACACTCATATGAGACTGGAAGCGCTTGAATTTAGTTCAGGAATAATCCTCCCTTGTGTTCAAGTTATTGAATGCTTACTGTCAGGAACAGATTGCACATTGAGGCAATGTTATGTGTGTGAATTCTGTATTTCCTCTCTCTCCCTTTGAAATAAATCAGTGTTTCATTTGCCTCTCCAAAAAATGGTAATAAATTACAAGAAATGACAATACAGTTGAACAAAGTCCTAATCTGGAGGAATCTAGAGGATGGACCCAGAATTCTCTTAAATCCTAGAGGATCTATATAAATGCTTAAAGGTCTCCACTTAATAATACTTTTCCTGGGTCTCAGCCAATTTAGTAAAAAACGTATATTTTGTACTAATTAGAAATCATTTAGCTGGCAGCAAAAGCACTAACCAAGGCAATAGTTAGAGCTTACGGGACATGGACTCTACAGGCACTGTATAATTATCACAAATTTATTTAGATGAGCTGCTTCCTAACTTCTTCCAGCACAGCTTACACAAAGAGATCTTTATATTAAAATAGATTCTGTTCCAAAACAAGAATGTGGTTTCATTTACTTCAATTAAGCATGCGTTGCTTGGAGTGGACATTGTTCACTATGAAACCTAGAAATATGCATGGAACAATTGGAATATTAAGGGTTTTAAACAAGGATTGGAAGGGTTTGCCATGCCATAGTCTGCCAAAGGCTGGGAGAGGTTAGACATACATTTTGGTACTTCTTTCAGTGTCACAGGCTTACCTTTGACTTTTTAGAAAGATTTTAAGCAATCTAGCTATAGAAATGCTTTAAAAAGTAATGGCAAAACATTCTCCAACGTTTCTATTTTCCTGTAGTGTGGCAATTGTGTTGGATCAGTGGTGTCAGCATACAGTGTTAGAAAGGGAAACAATTTGGTTATCATAAGCGATGCCAGAGATTTCACTCATCAAGAGAAAAAATGTCCATGCAGATAAGAAGGAGCACAAGGTAGTGCTCCATGACTTAATATCTTGCTTTAACTATTCCAATTTATGTGTGACTTTCATCCCTGAAAGACTACTTTACTATAAAAACTGTGTTCTGATCATCAGTTTCAGCGTCTGTCTGAGCCCTATGTCTTGTTGCTTGCATTTTTCCACTAAACACATCCATGTTCCTTTCTCATGTGTTTCACTCCGACTTTTTCTCATACCTGTTCACACATATAAAAGAAGTGTCACTGTTCTGTGAAATAAATCATCAAAACTGAATGGACAGAAGAAAGACATCATTACCACAAACTGCATAACAAGCAGAATTACATTATTCTCAAGATTAAGGTGGAAAGTCGTAAAAAGCATGAAGTGGGTGATGAAATCTGCTAGACAGAAGGCACGCAGTGTGAAGAAGTGAACTATGGCCCCGGGAAGTCAAACTTAGGATGTTGTATTTGTACTGAGAAAGAAAAAAAAATTGTAAAACCAAATTTATGTTGGCTTCCTTGTGCCTGGGGATTAAAGAACAATCAAACAATGTTTTCTGTGATGACAAAGAAATACAGTATGGAACCCAGATTAAGCTCTCAGAAAGCTCAGGTTAAGAATGCCTACCGTTGGTGCTGACTACCCAGAAACAACACACACCCACGTTAAGGACAGGGAGCATTGGCACTGAGATAAAGGGGTTTTTCAGATAAGGAAGTAAGCGACATATCACTTCTAATTCAAACCACACCTATTTTTGCAGATAGTGTGCCATTTCTGTATACTACAGTGTTTCCTAAGTCATCACTGCCTTGCTCTCTGGATTCTCATCCGCAGTGCTGTTTGCCTCCTCGCAGGTTGTGTGCGAGACAGCCCTGCATGACAACATCCTCCACATGTCCAAGGCTCTCCATGCCCTGGCACCTGCCCCAGCCTTCTCTTTGCAACGGTTTCTTGCAGAAAGCCGTCTACCATTTCTTCTGCTACTGACATTGCTGCTCGGAAGCATATGATAGGGAATCAGCCAAACAGCTATTCCTACGCCTGGCTGCAACAGCATGCCTCAGTACTCGTTATGCCATTAGCTTTGCATTGATCTTTTTGTGTGATTTCTGATCTGACAATATTCACAGCGCAGTGCTATTCCTGAGAAGACTGTCATGATATATGGTAATTTATGGGATGTATGATATGGTACTTTGCATATTTTTACTGCTACAAATGGTTGCTTTCTAACTGCTTTTTGGGTTCTCAATAGAAGGAACATATTTTGTCAAGTTTGGTTATGCAAGAAGATATTCATACCTTTTGAGGAAAGGATTAACTTTATGTACCTGCTTTAAAGGATTAGAAACATAACCACTTTAAAGAACTATATTATCATGGTTAAGAAATATAAGGTATCGATAAGGTGGTTTTGAATACCGTTTAATGTATCTTCTTAATTCATGTAAAACAATCTAAAAAGTAAGTAAAACAGGAAAAAAGATCACAAAATATTCCCCATCATCAGTCTCAATTAAAATATGTCACTGATTTTATTACTTTCATTGCTTAATCCAGCTACTTATATTATTCAAATATCCATAATCACAGTTAAGACGGCACTTCATTGTCATTGGTGCTGGAGAAAAACAAAGTCAGTAGAAAATCTTTGTTTCTTGAAAACATTCATCATACGCCAGAAGTAATCAGAGCTTTACCTCTCTGTGACAGAACTCTAGACCATATTCCCACTTGCAACACTTATTCCCACAATAAACGTAAAGGGCAATATTTAAATTAGCATTTTTTGCAGTATCTGTAGTGCATGGTCTGCAGTGTGATCAAACCCCAGCTAGGAACGCTGCCAATGGCCATCATCAGCAAAATTATTGTGACATTACTGGTTGGCATGCATCTGACATATGAATTGACTTAACTGAAAGAGGAGTCAAATTGCTTTCAGAAACAGCCAAAAAGCTTTATAATTTGCAGGGAAACCCGGTCTGAGGTATACTTCTAGGCCATCTACTGCATTTAAAAACAGTTTTAGCTTAATTGTTTAGCTGTATAAATTTGAACTAGAGTTAGTAAAAAGGCACACCGCATTGTGCCTATTGAACTGCTGTAATTTGTGTTAAGTGTAGTCAGGCAGGACTGCCAGAACCAACATGCGACTGATCCAAAGTCCACTGCAGTTACTGTGAGACAGTAGATGCTTGGTTCTTTGAAAGTCATAGGGTGAAAAAACTGGTGCTTAAAGACAGCACCTTCTGGAAAAAAGCCTTTATTTTCTAAATGTACATCAAGAGTTGTAACACAAACTCTGCCCTCCCAAAGTTTTCTTAAATCAGTAAGTGCTAAAATACACACTTAATAAAAGATAACAACGCAATCAGTTATTTATGAACATTTGGATCATTTAAAATACCGGGTTAGGCAACATAAACTCATTAAAGCCTTTATGTAAACCTCCGATTACGTTTGTTTTGGTCTAAATGTGCAAATAAAGAGTGATTACTAATTTGCAGATGGGAAAAGATAAAACTAGAAAATTTTGTAAACTTGCAAGGTATTACATTTTTGCTAACATTTCTGCCCAATTATGTGCTGATTTTTTCGGTTAAATTTATTCCTAAATATATGCTTTAAAAAAATTGGAATATAAAATTACAAAAAACCAGCCTTCACTCCAGCTACAGTTCAGCCAGAATGCTTCAGTATCATAATGCTCTAATTTATTCCTCCAGCTTTCCGGACATTTTTAATGCAGTTGAAGCATTTCCTAACTGAGCAACGCCGTCAAATTAGTTCTAAATCTCGCCATTCTCTGTTCCCTTCTTGAGTGTACGAGACGACAAAAAAAATTAATTAGTTTAAAAAAACCCCAAACAACCCCAAAATCAGCAGAAGAAGTTCTAAGTTTTGTCACATGAACTGAAAGGAGCACAGAGCTGAAATATTAATTTATTCTGATTGTCTCCTTTAAATAGGTAATGACGGTAAGAGAGAGTGCCCCCCGGGCACCTGCGCGGAAATGCTCATGCTGCACCTTTGCCGTTGCTCACTAGATGGCAACATTGCTCTGCTGATACACAGCTGTGGGGCTGAACAAACTTGTCCTGCAAAATTCGACTGTCACCGTGGTAGGAGGGATGCTGAACTATGGCTTAGGAAAAAGAGGTGAAGAAACATTATACAGCTCCACAGTCACAAACCCATAATTTCTGTTTCACTGTCTGGTGTGTGGTGGCCTTGGAGAGGGAACATCTACGTAGACATTAATGTCACCTTAATCATGGGATTTAGTTAGAATTCATTCCATTTTGAATGTGATGGTCCCTACAGTGTCCCTTCAAATAACATCTAACTGACCAACACATGTTCAGTAAGTTGTCCATTAAGACTTGGCACAGGAAACAAATCCTGGGGATACAGAGAAGGGAGTTAATAATAATAAAAATATGTTTATCTCATTGGCGGGGTGCTTCTGCAACCTTCAACAGCAAGGGACGACGTACGTCTTCAGAAATCGGTCTGATGCTCATATGATGTATCGCATGTGCAACATACAGTCCTGTGGACCTCCACGAACAGTGTAGGCATAGATGGATAAACTAAATTATTCTAAAGTTAATGGGAGGATTTCTACTGGAAGGAGAAATGTGTGGGACTGGCTTTCAAATATATCCTCAGCACAGCAGTTGAGAATGTTTCCATGTGAAGATCTTGTCTCAGGATGGGATAGTGAATTAATTAAATGCTAAGCTCCTGCTTGTATGATATTGCAGCAATGGAAATTTAATAACTTTACAGTATATAAAGTTGTTCATTGTAGGTGCTGAGGTGAATGTATGAACCCAGCTAAATTAAGGCTTACATGTGCACAGGGTGTCATTGGCAGTTACCAAGGGGGCTTTTCTTTTACATACCCATCCTGAGGCAGTCTTTAAAACATTCTGAAGGTTTGCTTTACTGTCATTTTCCAGTCAATGGGTCAGGGATAAAAGAGCTGTGCTTTATGGTGGATTTGGTGAGTAGGGCAGGTGATACCTCCTGCAACTCTCACCAGGCGGCTGCCCTAGTGAGCTATTCTCCACTTTAAGCTAGACACAACACAACAGGGTCAGAGGGTCTGGGGAAAGGGAGGATCAAGCCTGAGACTAGCAGCCTTACTTACTCTTTGACTTTAATTTTGAAAGAGGTGTAAGCTCTCCAAGCTATTAGACACCTTCAAATAGTACTGATGTTGGGGAAATTCCATGAAAATATACATAAACAACACATTTTTTCTGTAATTATAGAGGCTGGGCTATGTGACCCTCCTGTATGCCCTAGTGGTGCCTTATTAACTGCCTAAACACACACAGCATTAAGGCACTCTTTAATTTGACCTAGAGTGAACCCTTAACCAATCTGTTTTCTTCACAACGCTGTTCACTAATAATTTTTTTATCACCTGTAAAGAATCTTAGGCTGGTCATGTTAACTGCAGTCAATGCAGAGAAACCTTTCCATTAGCTTTTACAGACCAAGATCTGATCCACATGTTTTGTGAGGAAAATGCAATGCTCTGCTCAGTGACAGATAATATTATGCACATATATTTAAACAAGATGGATTTTAATTTGACCAAGTCTAAAAATAAGCCTCTAATACCTCCTAATTTAAAATCAGACTTGGGAGAAAACACTGCTGTCCCTCTATAGGGCTACCAGTGTCAGGAAACAGAGTTCCCTTCTCCCTTTAGGATCATCCTCCACACATCAGCTGACCTCTGTGACTCTCCTTGTGAGAAGAAAGCCCTTCTGCAAATGACCAAATTCTTGCTTTCGATACCACGAGCAGATTTTGAACCACAGTTTGAGCTCCTGCCACAGCATGAAAAATTTCTGCCTTCTCAGACGTGCAGAGGGCATGGTGGTCAGGGAGAAACAGGATTGTGCTGTGAGGTCCCTAGCAGTGAGCACCCTCGGGCCATGGGTGTTTCCTATGGTGGCAGCATCGCTGGCTGGTGGGATACACCTGGGTCATGCTCCCCATGGATAAAAGTACAGGTAGAGAAAGAGCCTGCTCAATTCATATGGGCCGTGCATCTGACCTATTTTGTGCTCTGCTCACTCAGCTACAGATCCAGATCAAGTCTGCAATAAGATGCCTTGAGTTAAACATGAAAATACCTTCCTTTAAAAGAAAAAGGAGCTGGCCTGGAAATGCAGCTGATGCCAAGCTGAGGCTCCGTTCCTGTATGCTTATTTATGAGCTTTGGACTGATTTCTCTGAGTTTCTTTTTGCAACATGAACTGGAATTCTGACTGAGGCTGAGCCTAAGGCACAGTTGTGTTGAATGAGGAGCTACCCAGTTGTATCCAACTTTACCCCATTGTACGCTCTGGCAGTTACATCAGAAGTTCGTGTCTGTAACTGAACCTGCTCTTTCTTATACTTAGCCTTCTCTTCCATAGGACACGTGGAGGATCACTGTCTTGCTTCTCATAGTGAGCAGATGATGTGCAGGTGTACCCTGGACTATTCAACTCTGCTGGAAGAATACACCAGTACAGAAAAGAGCCCTATATAACTTTAATTTGTCGGCATCTCTTTCTCCTACACCTATTTCCTGGTACAGTATTTTTAGATATTAGTAAGCCTGCAGTGCAGGATAAACTGCATTTTTTTTGCTGTGACATTCTAAATACCTTGTGTGGAAACATTTGCTGTGTAGAAGTTTTGAATTTCAAAAGTGTTAAGTTGAACAATTTCCATTTCCAATACAGTCTATGGTAGATGAAGGTATGTTCAGGAAAAAGAATACTTTCACATTCAAATTAAAGCATAGAACTTTTAAAGATCAAAGTAAGGCTGGCTATTTTGATTTGTTTTTTAGTGGAATTAGAAAATTAACATGTGAAGAAAATAATGTAAATGACGTGTAAATTATGTCATAGAGTATCTTAGAAAATGTAATTTTTATCACTGAATCAAACTGGCAGAAAAATGAAGACTTATTACTAGGATTTTTCAGAGAACCTTTGTGGTGGATAGAAAGCAAAAAGTAAATACTAAAGTAATTTATGTAATTGCAGCGAGTTGTTTAGTCAGGTGCAGCAGGGACCATTGTTAGAACTTGTTTTACAAGCATTTAATATTTTCATTAATAATCTGAAAGAAAGGGTTCATAGCATGCTAATTAAATGAAGAGATAATTCTAAATTGAAAGAAGTCACAAAGCATCAATGAGGACTGAAACATAATGCAACAGGATTGAAAAGGTTAGAAAAAATAAGGAAGAGAAAATGAGATTCAAACTTGGAAATGTGCTGTCAGTGGTATCTGAATAAAAACTCCTCTATACAAGGGAGAAGTGAGTGAGAAACCATCAGAGCAATAACTCTGAAAGAATAAATGAACTGGATATTGGTTGGCATGTGATGCAGAGGCTGCAAAGACTACTTTGATTCTCAGCTACTTGTGAAAAAGCCTGTCCCTTGGAAAGCTTACAGTGACTTTTAAGATTTCAAGGATGGAAAGAGTCTCACGCATTCATGTACGAGGAGAAAATTAAGAGGGTTAAACTCAAGATCAGGCAAATGGCAAGTGAGTTTGCACTTAAAAAAAAATACACGTATTTGAAGAATATTATAAAGACCAGGATAAAACTAAGACTAGAAATTTGAATCTGGTAGAAAGTCGTCAGAAGAAAAGAACTAACATGATCTGGGGTACTCAAAGCAACAGTTCAGTGTATCACTAGACAAGGTAGTATAAAGAAATTTCTATCAGGCATGAGGATCAATGCACTATAACTTTTCCATCTTCTATATATTCTCTCTGATTTCATCTAACAGCTAAGGTAGTAACTTCTATTTAACATCAGTTAAGCTTATTCCTAAATCTCACTGGGGTGAGTAACATACAATGCTGCAATGAAATTCAAGCACGCTGTAATATGAAATCAATACATCCCGATGCTTAGAGTTTTCCTGCTTTGACTGCAGGGCTGCAGCTTTACAGATGGTCCAACAATCCACTGCAGCATTAAGAGGCTTTTTCTGTTTGTTTTTAAACACTGAAAATATCATTCGTCTAATCCTAATATTTTATGGTACATCTCTTCCAGTTTTTCAGTTGCATTCTCTCTCACTAACACCCTTATCTCTCTGCTGTAGGTGCCACAAATGACGTACAGCAGTACTTTGGTAAAATCCTAGCAATTTAGGAGCCCTGGTTTTGATTTCAAAAGGAGGAGAGGTAAATCTCAGCACCTGAATTTTGTAGTCATGTCAGACAGGCCCTCTGCTGTGTCCTGCTCCCTGTGGTCTGCGGTTTTCCCTGCTTTGTGTGCTCCAGGAGGGGAATACTGTCAGATGACACTGAGTATGAAAGACTGGAAAATGTGGAGTGAGTTTAGAGCTGGCTGGTTGAGGGCTAAGAGAGTAACAAAATGGGTGAAAATTAAAGGATGATGCATTATTTCTAAGTGATCCTGCAAGAAATTAAAGTTAAATGATTCTCTAAAGGTCCACAAGTCAAAAGATCCCACTGACTTCCGTGGGATCCTGCAGCCACTAAGGACATAGTCCCATGGCCACATGGTCATTTCTGTAACCGAGCACGAACCCTAATTCACGGTACAGGGTGCTGCAGGGAAACAGCTCTTACGGCTGTTTAAATTGTCTCTCGGCTGGTTTGGAGCACTGTGAACCACTGTTGCAGGACTGAGGTTTGCACCAGCCACACGTGACTAATAGTCATCATACGGCCACAGGAGCCAAGAGGGAAGCTGGAGCAGATGTTCCTCACTAATCCTCTGTGCAGCTGTGCTGCGGGTGTAGGACTTCACTGGACAGCAGCCTAGGCTGAGCATGGCAACAAAGCACGTCCCACTAAACAGCGTGGCAGGAAAGCGTAACTTTGCTCCTGAGCAATTCTCAGCTGAAGCACACAAGTTGTTACATGGCTTCTTGCATGTCAGCATGCACGGGCAGAAGCTACAGATTTGACCTGCACCTTCATCTTTTTATGAGACAATAATACCTACCTGAACCCTTTCTGTAACATATATCGAGTGCATGCCACATCTCCCGGGCCCTCAGTAGGTCTGAGTACACACGTAAATTTACACATCTCTGTGTACATCCATGAGGCAGCAAGGTCAGGCCAGAACTATAGAGGATTTCTATGATGTGGCATTAATTAATTTGTTACGGGTGCTCTTGAATACCATCTTTTTTTCTTTTCCTTCTTCTTTCATTTTAATTAAATTCCATTAACGATGTGTTACCCTTTGATTATATTCTCAACCACAACTGACTCAGCATACTTCACTTGTTGAGGTGGGAAGTACCTAATTAGGATGCCAATCTTCTTTCATGTTACTTGTTCATAATAGAAGTACTACTTCCAGTTATGCTGGAGAGGTACAACTAAAGGCATTAGATGAACAGAAATCCTCCTTAGAGCAGAATCACCGTTAGCTATTGCCTTTCAAACCGTCTCATCTCACAGAGAGGTCTCATTGCTACTTTTCAAAGAAGAAATCAAGGGACAGGTTCTCCAAGGCAATCAAGCAGAGGAACAGGTGTATCCATGCAACTACATTCAGAGTTTGTGCACCTCACAAATTCAGTCAACTTGCTCTGCATGTACAACCACGCACCAGAAGTAGCGTGCTGCTGCTTTTTGACAATAAGTACCATAGAATTAACTGCCACGGGGATTCTGGGTGTTGACAAGAATACGGATGGCTGGCTGAAGCGATCATTTAACCCTGCTAGTAATGAGCTCATTTGAAACAAGCTCCCTGCTACTAATTATCACTTGGTTCTGATTGATTCATCACCTGTTTTGGTGTTCCTATTCCATAAACAGAAAATGAACTGCTGAGTTTAAAAACTCCATAATTTTAGATCTTGGTAAAAACAGAACTGTCTCAGTATTGTGTCAATTACTGCCAGACTGATATTCTTTCTTTTCCTCCCCGTGTATGTGTGCACATACACACATGTGGACATGTAATTATTGTGTACCTCTGTATGGAATGCCTATATGATATTTTAATAAAGACAGTATTGCTATCTAGCTTATTAGACACAGATTACACTAGAGGAATAAGAATTGTCCTTACCTATTTCAGTCATGGATATCCCCGGAGCTAGTTGCCCATTGTTGAAGGAGCTATAGGTAAACAAGTTTGGTACAGAGGTGAGGTCATAGATAGGTTCCTGCTTTATCTGTTTGATTCCAGTCATGTCTAACCCAGACTGGTCTGGGGAAGGCTGGGCAGAATCCACGTTATAGTAACCCTCAGACTTCGGCAGGTCGATGACATGCCCGTTTGAGTAGGTGCTGCCAGTTTCGTTATTCAGGTTGCTCAAGCCATTGCTGATGCTGTTGCTGTAAACCCTGGCGAGGGCTTCTGCCTCACCGCTCTGCTGCTGCCGTTGTTCCTGCAGTCGCTGTTGGTGCTTCTGCACCTCAGCATACAAGCTATCTCTCTGCTTTTTGGACATTCTTCCAAACTTCACAGCTGAAAAACAAAGCATGATGCAAACCATTGCTGTCTTTCATTTTTTCTTGATTACCATCAAACCCACCATTCTTTTGATATTTATTTTCAGCAGTATGTTTGCTGTAGAAACTTGTCTTTTTTTCTGTGGAAATGAGAGAGGATGCAAAGCTTTACACCACATGCATCTCACAAAGGAAAAAGTATTGTGTGCTTGGATTTACAAGGTGACAACAATGACTCCTATTTGACAGGAGGGCCTCAGTCAAGCAACTCACTTCCCACTCTGAATATTAAAAAGACCATGCAACCTTTTATATCTCTGTGTTCACTGAGCAACAACACAGAGCTGTATGAAATGTACAGTCTGTAGATTCATATCCCGTGTGATTTACCAACTTTCCACAAACCTTTAAACAGTGCACTAACAGGATTAGTACTCTGGATGAAAACAAGCCCTAAAGCCTTATTATCACATCCTTTCAATGGGGTGTTATCTTCACACTTTAAAAAGAAAAAATCTTACAGGTTAGAGTTAGAACCTAGAGGAAAATAACAGATTTGAAGGTAAACAGCACGAATGAATGTCATCTTTTCCACAGAGGAAAGTCTCAGGGATTTACACAATCAATTTACATAATCTCCATGCACAAATCCATGCATTTCTTCTGATGAGAAAGGGAGGAAAACAGCGTGCAAACCAGAGTGCAAACCACTCTCCTCAGGAACAGGGTCTGTTACACTGAGATTGAGATTTTCAAAAATGACAGGCTGATTGCTGTGGCACCAGGAGGAGTAAATCCACAGCCTGCATATACAGTGGGTCATACTTGATTATATCCCTCCTCTCCATCTCTCTGTAAATTCAGGCTTTCTACTGGACTAGATCTTGGGATCTCAGAGCAGAGCTAGGTATTAATTGTGCTCTAAAAGAAATGAGGGGTACATTCAGCAGAATTTATCAGGGCAGAGATAAGAGGACATAGCTCTGGAAATACTAATTTCTTCGTATTATGGAGTGTATTTTCCAATGCTATTTCCTGTCCATCTGTAATTGGGAGCTGTCCAGAATCATCACAGTTATCAGCACAGAATGGGCTTGGGTCTCATTTTTGCTATCCCATAGTCCAGTTACAGCCCTTGAGAAGAGTCTGAGCTTACACACGTGAATGAACGTGAAAATCTTCTGTCAGGAAAAAGAACAGAAGGGGAAGAACATAATATGAAAAGGCAGTGCCAGAACACCAAGAAGATGGTAGCCTCTTCAATTTATTTGCACTTTTTTACACGAGGAGTATTTTTTTCTTGTGGCCAGCCTCAGCTTACTTGCAGCCCTTCACACAGGCTGCAAGCTACCGCACACGAGCACAGCCTGCCCCTGGAATCAGTCCACAGTGCAATACACACCCTTACGGACAATCTAAAATGACTGTATTTTGAAAAATGCAACTGTGTATTTTCTTTAAATTTAGGGCTTCAGTAATAAAAACAAACACCCACTGTTTATTCTCATTATATATTCATTAATTGGATTCTCCAGCTGCTGTCAATTAGCATCCTGCCTCTGCATGATAAAAATGAATCTGTTACATGGCTGAGAGGTAAAAATCACATTCAATTTCTCTGTTAAAAAAATCCATACAGCCTTGCAAGAGCTCTTGATATCGTTAAGTATAAACACCCTTACATAAACAATGAGAGAAGAAAGAGATGCTGTCAGAAAAATCACTCCCTTTGTCTGTATGCCGTGGACCCTGAATTACAGGTTGGGAAGACAGTGCTGTCAGTCACATTACAATACCCCTGTGATACCTGAAATCATTGGAAGATAGAACTTTTAGAAGGGAGGCATGGCACGTGCTGTTTGATTACTGAAATGCAACTATTTTAATCACACCAAGGTAGGAAAACCCCTATTACAGTCCAAATTTAAAACAGGTTTACAATCTGTGCACCATCTAAAGTGGATTCTCCATCAACGACTCTTAATTTCAAATGACACATTTTGTGTAAACTTTCTAAGACAGAAAGCTGCTGCCAGGCAATCAAAACTAGTATGTGTCTCCAACAACAGAACATTTTCTTCTTATGCTTCCTGACCACTTAAAACGTGCCTGTGAGCTGGAAACCCCTGCATGAGCAGTGGTGACTAGACGAAGTCGGCTGTGGGCAGCCTTGCCCAAGCCTCTCGTGGCCTGAAGCTCTGGCGTGATGCACGTTCTCAGCCTGCTGATCACAGCTTGGAAGGTGGACCCCAGCTCTGCAAGGACCAAAGATTTCTGCTATCGGATGCACTGAGGAGCTTTCCTCTGGCGTAGTGTCCATTTTCAGTGCTAAACTATGAAATGTTTCTTCTACAAACCCAGACAGGGACACAGGGCAAACATACAGGTAAAATAAATGTTTTTTAGCAACACGAAACATTTGGTTAAGTGCTCTGAATAAAAGAGAAAACCCTCATGATCTCAAGGTGTAAATTTTTTCTTAACTGCCTATCTACTGTCACAGACCTTCAGAGATCTCAAGGAAAGGGATGCTTTCACTCATCAATATTTAATGTTAAGGTAAATGTTAATGTTTAATATAAGAGGTTATCTAAACTGGAATACAAATCCACCTCTCCAAAGGTGACCTTTTTGTGCTTTTGAACAGAACAACATATTTCACTTCTGACTCTTTCTGCTCCAAACTAATACTGCTCTCCATCTTGTGATTTACCCACCCTCTCCATGAAAATAGCCTCCTTTGTTAACTGAATGGCAAAGATCCCTATCTCACAGTTCGTGCATTACAAAGCAAGGAGCTTCTCCTCTCTTTTTCCAGAAATCTACAGGGAGTTTAAGTAAGTCAGCAGTGAAGAAGAGTTTCAAAGGGTTTAAGTGTGAAGAGGGAATCTGACTCCTTACCATCTCGAGACATTCCCAGGGCAAGACATTTCTGCAGTCGGCAGTGTTGGCAACGATTTCTGTTGGTTCTGTCAATTAAACAGTTTCTCTGCCTTGGGCAGGAGTAGGAGGCATTGTTCTGCTGACTCCTCCGAAAGAATCCCTAGGGGCAAGAGAGCAAGAGAGACAGAGTATTACCATGTGCATATATGTGAGCGTGCACACACAGACAGGGCCATGTAAACGACTACAATAAACTCTTACTTATTAGTGCAGTGCTACTCATGCTATTGCTTTGCAGATGCTTGGCCTTGTATAGTGTAATTAAAGAACATTTACTTATAATAAAGAGAACTGTGCTTTATTCTGTAAAGAATGCACTTTGTCAAAACACAAACAATAATGTTACGCAATGCATTCCTATTGTGTCATAACGTCCATGTATCATCTAATGCTTGCTCCCAATGCAGGAAAAACTTGTCAGCGTTTGTAAACAGCTGACTTAAAAGTACTTGTTCTGACTATTTTCTTCCTTTAATGAAAGAGACTCGTAATAACCAGCACTGTCTATGCATAGCATTAGAAGCTGAAGTCTGCTGTTCTTTTTAACCTGGCAAATGTTGATCTGATCTGGAGGGACCATACACTTCAGGAGTGAAAAGTAATTCAAATTCAAGCATCACAAAAGCACTAGGATTTAATGACTGTATCAAGTAAAGCCAACACACAAAGAAGAAAGCAACACCTTTAGACACTACCATGAGAAACTAATGACATTTTCCATTTCAATGGCATATAACATTATCCATTTTATCTATGTAAAAATTCGTAGTTACTCTATCTCCTAGAAGGTTTTTCTGGCCAATTGTGGCTATTTGGCTAAAGATCAGAGGGCTAGAAGGAGACTATTAACCCATACCTAAGGCCTTAGGAACGTCCAGCTCATAGGAACGAGACCAAGAGTTACTGCTATGGTAGAAGTGACATGAAATGGCAGAGGTGATGAGGAATGAAACCAGGGGGTGAGGATTAGAGAGAGAAAGAGAGAGGGAGAAGGCATTTTGTGATATTATTTTATTTCCTGTACAATAAGGGACAGGAGGAACTGCAAGTCCAGAGAGAGAGAAAGAAAGAAGTTCCTTGGCCACTT
The DNA here is from genome assembly GCF_000690775.1 of Eurypyga helias. Classification (NCBI taxonomy): domain Eukaryota; kingdom Metazoa; phylum Chordata; class Aves; order Eurypygiformes; family Eurypygidae; genus Eurypyga; species Eurypyga helias. The sequence continues at coordinate 20,860 of NW_010274903.1, read as the reverse complement.
TGGCATCTTTAGACACAGAAAGCTGCAGGGTTGTGTGGCAGGACAGCTGAAGGATAGCCTAGCCATGGCAGGAAGCCATGGGAAGAAAAAGGGCAGAAAGCATCGTTACTGCAATTACACTGGTCACCAGAAGTGATGCCAAAGTGGCTGTGTCATTCTGGGGTGGTTTGCAAACAGCTCTGGATGGAGCCAGAAAGTAAGAGCTGACTTCGCTTATCAGGCAAACCCAGGGTTGTCTCTGCACAGGCTGACAGGCAGCAATAATGTGCAATGGAAATTGCTGCAGCTGTACGTGTTGGGGGAACAAGAGTGGGGAACCACAAGGCAACAGAGTCACAGGGTTCAATTTGCTTGCTACAGGTAGTGTCTGCGAAGTCCTGGTGAACCAAATGAGGATGTTGTGGGGTGTCAGTAACAAGCGACAGGTGTGGTGTCCCACCAAGGACAGCTCTAGGTCCTGAGACTCAGTGTAAAGACTCAGTGCATCTGGCCTGTGATGGTTTTATCAGTGATTATAGTGTATCTAAAAACTAAATTAAGTTATGATTTGCACCTTTGAGAACATGGATATCCTTTAGGGTAACTCTCAGAAAAAATCTGGTGGGGACTTACCTGATCCTGGCTGACTAAAACTTCCCTGAAACTGTGGCTATGGGTTTAATTTAAGGTTAATGGATGATAATTGCAGATATTTCTACTCTATTTGCTGAACTTTACAGCCAATTTTTTCAGTTTTTTAAATGAGACGGATTTTCTTGTTTAAAGGTTTAGATTTTAGCAGCTCCTATGTGGGTATGGATTTGAGAGAACAAATGAATTAAATAACATTAAAAAAAAAACCCACAATCATCTAGCACTGACTGTGCCTTATCCTGTAGTGCTGTTTTCTCCTATTAAGGTTGATCTCATCTCAGAAGAATTTGTTTGTTCCTTCTTTCCCCTTCTTAGGGAAAAAAATTGAGGGTTACATAATAAAATTAATTTACAGCAGGTAATTTATTTTTCTGAGGAGACTTTTATACTCTCTTTCTCCTGCATAAGGTCTACATGTTGTCTTACAAAGTACAGACAATCCTTCAATTTCATTTTTAGGGGATCTTTATATAATATTGCCTATATTTACTGAGAATAATTCCATCTGGGGGAAGGAGGATGCAGTTCATTACTGAGAAGCTACGGACTTGAAGACAGGTTTGCCAATATACCCAACACTGTCAACAAGTGCTTTTGCATCTTCAACAAGCCACTCTATCCATCACTGACACAGTCTGAGAAGGGAAATGGTCATGTGAACTACTGTCTAAACCATGACAAAAGAGCAGTAGCAAATACTTTATGCTGGGGCTAAGCAGGAGTGATACTAAAAGGCTTCTTAGCCAAAGAAGAAGCCACAGAGAGACAGGATGGAAACCCATCTTCAGGTTTCACCCTTTCAGTGACGACAGTGGCACAGCCACTGTTTCCTTTAAGGGGTCCATTAAGTTATTCAGAGTGTGCAGGCACACACACAAAACAGCAATAGTATTTATCATGCCGCTTAAGCACTTATAATGTGCATTTGCAGCAGTGTAGCTACTGTAGGGACACAGAGTGAAAGGATTTCCTGTCCCTTGAAGTTCGTAGCACTGCCACGGGCAGTACAATCCTCGGATGCTGTGTCCTGAAATGCTGCGGCTGTCTGCTGCCCAGCTCAGCGTGTGCGCTAACTGACGGAGCGGTTCTCACCTCTTCTTTCCACACATGTTCTCCCTCTTAATTAATTCAGGTTTCTATCACATTCAGACCAAAGGAGCCAGAAATGACCAGTTATTAGTATGTGAGCTTAGCAAATAGTTATTTATTTGCTGGGCAATGAAAAGCAGAGCTGCACTGCCTGAGACAGCACTTACCTTAAAAGAGAGCTCTGACAGACAGACTCGAGAAAACTGTCACCATTTTTTCACAACAGGCTCACAAAACAAGATTAGACTAATTGATCTGATACTGCAAAACTGGCACAAAAACAATAGGGTTAAAACTGTCGTAAGTGGAAGAGAAGCTCTTTATCTCAATAAGCAGTCTACTCACAGAGCTGAGGGGTATCATCTCTTCTTGAGGCACACACAAGGGCCAGCATTAACCCTAATCACGTCTACAGGTGAATACCTCTAACTGCTCTGTGGGCGCTGAGTTCTGAGACAAGAGGCTGGTTTTCTGCCTAAAGCATTTTTCTCCTGTAGCTCTTGTGCCTATTTTGAAGTATCAGGTCAATTAGTCTAATCCTTCTTCATGTGATCATCATAAGAAGATGCTTCTTTCTAGTACAGTGTCACAGTAAGAGTGACACACTGTGGGTTGTTCTGTTTACAGTTCTTGAGGTTTCTAAAAGAAATCTGATCTTTGGCAAGAAATTGCTTCTCAGTGTGTTGGCATGAAAAGCTTTCTTTGGGGAATGGTGCACCCAAATTTTCAGATTTTTCAGATGTTCTAAAATTTTGTAAGGCATTGAGTAAATACAGACTTGCCATTTCATTCCACAAATCTGTAAGCACTTTCCAATGTACCAGTTTGTGTGTTTCCACTTAGAAGAAATAAAGAGATTTTGTCTCTCCATCTTTGCAATTTCACATTTGCAGTCAAAGCTGAAATACCAACATGTAGTATGTAATTCTGGTTTCCCGTGAGTAATGATATAATTTCTTCAATAATAAAATCACAGATTACTTTTACAGTTGGGAACTGAAGCCTTCCTTCTCTTGGCTTGGGGTCTAATTTGTGCTATTTGAACTAATGCCTGGGATAATATGTTAATGTGACAAAGCAGTGTGGAAGGGGTTTTGCCTTTTTTTTACCCCCGCCCCCCCCCAATTCCAAGCAATTGCAGCTCTAAGGAAGAAGACAAAGGATCCTTTCACACTACTCATAATGTAAGGCTTTTTTTCTTTTGAAGACTATAATTTGGCTTGCAGAGAATACAAAGGGGATAAAATAGGACCAAACTGACACCTGTAAGCTTTTAAGATGCTGAACGGAGATACCACACCAACTTTTGATGCTAAACGGATTGTATAGGAAACAAGATAAAAAAATCCATCTCTCAAGCTGATTTACGGTAGTATAGGTGTGACTTACAATTGGCAGCCTCTGTGTCAGCACTTACACTGCACCAGATGTGATTAATTCATGTTTCAAATGAGGAGGTAACTCTATGGACTATTCCATTAAAAAAAAGCAAGTAGTAAAATTAGGCATGAAACACATCTATATCAGCAGCAGGCTTTACAGCCTTCGGCACCACTTGCTTGAAAGCGTGTAAGAGTGTATTATTGTACACAGATGCCTGAGGCTAATGCAGATGCTGATGACCGTGCTGTATTAAAATCTCATACCTTGCAGCCTTCACATGTGATGACTCCATAGTGTATTCCGGAGGACTTATCACCACAAATTTTGCATGGTATCACTTCAATTTGCGCTGAAAAAGAAAAGAAGACAGATTCTGAATACATAGTTCTATTTAATTTCTTTCTTTCTCAAATGAAAATCTGAAAAACTAGAGCTAGACAGCAGATAACCTGTTCACTCCCCTGACAATATAAAACTACTTTGTATTGTACTGTGTGTTTCTGAATGCTTTGATTTGGCAAATTTTAATTGCTTCATATTATGTAGGTTCTACCATACCCCAGAAAACTCTTCAACAATTTAAGATAGCTGAGGATTTGCAAGTTTTTCCTCATATTCTCCTTTTTTTTTTACCTGTTAATTTCTTCATCATTATTGCTAATGACAGTGATTAGGGGTCCTAAATAGTTATCTAGATTGTTCTTGCTTCCATATTTGAAATATACAGAATTTTTCATTTTGATGATGTAGGAGTATATTTTGATGCATTCTTCAGAGCAGTACAGACATTTCCACATCCTTCAGATGCTTCAAGAGACACAACGATACCAATCCCACTGGCAGAGATGGTCTTGCCAACAATTGCTTAACTTCTCCTTCTCTTCAAGCTATTCGTTTCAGTGCCTTGTCACAGGCAGGCAAGCCCACAGACTGAGTTTAAGTAGCCAGTGGCAGTGTGCTGGGAGAGGTGGTTACTATCTGAAAACGTCAGAATATGGATAAGCTTCAGATCCTTTTATAAACAGAATGGTCATTTAATTCAGAGAAGGAAATGTATTTCACTATCTTCCGTATTTTTACTTTGGCTAAAATTGCTGTTTGCTTTCCTACTACCTTGAGTCCTGCGTGTATTTTCTCTGACGACGCATATACTCTGAAATGTGAGGAAGGACTGTGCTTTTATTCTAGTCAGATGCATTGAGAAGCAATGGAAAAACTATTTCCTTTCCCTTTAATTTGTTTTCATATGTGGGATATATGCTTCCCTGCAATAGTCCTGCCACTTGGAAGTAGCATTGTAAGGGTCAGTACTTCAGATGGATGTCTTTCCCTTATGCACAGGGTAACATTAGCATCAGTTCTCTGCAACACAGGACACGTCAAATCCTTCAGTAGCAAAGCTGCGAGCATTTGTAGTAGGGCTATCTTGAGCACAAGGATTGCTAACCATTAGTACTTTAACTAGAACCATTCATCTCCAAAATGGATTGGGAGACAGGGACACAAGATTATTCTCCAGACACTTATCCTAAGAAAAGTATCCCATTTCAAACCCATGGGCAGTCAAACAGGTTATAAATGCTGGAGAAAAGGATACTTAAAAATGACAGCACACTGTAAGCTAAGCACTGAGCAAGCACACTTGTACAGTAAATGCTGTGAAAACGTAATGATGTAGTCTCAATTTTGCTCTTTTTCTACCTATGGTTATCATCTATCGCTCTTAGCATGAAGAAAGAGTTCCCTGAGTTACTTTCCTATCCCTATGTGGTTAAACCAAAACTCAGTACTGTGTATCACACAGCTATCACACTTCCCACTGAAAGATTCATTGCATCCCCTACTCCCCTAGCTTCCTACTTAAGGTAAAGGCTTATCAAGGCACACTCCACCAGGTGAACGCTAGCAGGCCCTCTTCTCTGGAAATTCCATAACTATTCCCTTGGGACACTGTATCCCAAAGCAAACAGGGAAGACAGATATTCATGGATGGCTTAAGAGACTTTAGTTCCCATTGTGAGCTCAGTTTCCTGAGATGCTGTTTCTATCGACACATCTTTAGGCAAAGTATAGGCAAGCAAACCAGTTTTTAAACTGCTCCTAACCCAGCATGGATAGAATTCATTTTATTTTAGGAAAGAGCAATTTGTTGTCTACATGTTCTGGATGGAAACAACCCAGAACCAAAATATCGCCTGTCTTTCCACTTAAGAAATCCATATCTGGAGATAAAATATCCTATGTCATTCACAATTTTTGGGTTAGCTTCTGTTTCCCATTTTTTTTTCATGAACTAGGTGGTAGTCATACTGGCATGACAAATTCACAAAAAAGAAGGCTTTTTCTTACAGAAAAGCATCTGCAATTGCTTGGCAATATTGTCAGGTTGATCCTGCTCAATAATTCCTATGCCTTATCCCCACTGAGATAATTAAAACATTTAAACATACACCTCCAGGTACTGCTGTTTGAGAGACTATTTGGGTAATTGCTCACAGGTCTCTGCTTGAGAGTCATATGGAGGGAGCAAGGCTCAGCTCTGGGACGATATACTGCTTTATGCTGACAAGCCTCATCATAGACGTATGTCAATGTCAGAGGCAGGAACTACAGTGGGAATGTGAGGAGATTCTTAGGAAAAGACAAGGCAAAGGAAGAAAAAAACCCCAAAACAATATGATGGTACTTTTAATGTGACTTGCATATACAGTTTGTATCTGCAATAGGAACAGAGACGGAGGAGTTGATCCTGTGACACTCGTTGCATTTAGCACAGTATTTGTTACTGTGAGCAATCAGTAATTCCATGCATGAATTGCAATTATAAGCACTACATTCATGGTAAATATTTGTGGACTAGGTCACTGAATGCCAAGGCTATGGGTTTCAGTTAATATGAAATAAACACTTTAGACCTGCAACGCACCAGTTAATTCAAACCCGTATTCAAAACTAACCATTCTATAAATTAGTAAATACACAATGTCTAGGAAATAGCTAGATGGCTATTAGAGAGCTCCTTAGAGAGCTGACAAAAAAGGCAGCATCTTTAGGGACACAGAATGCATTTGAAGAAGTTTGGAAAAGTAGACTGTGCTACTGTATCCTAGGCATTTCCTTTTGTTCATAAGACAGCAGAACAATTTAAGGATTCGTAACAGAAAGCTTGAGTCATTAATTGTACAGGCCAGATGAAAAGGAAGCCACCGTATTCCCAGAATCCTCTTGAATTACTGTAATTAACACCCAGTGTACCAGGTTTCTTTTGCAGATTTAATGATTGTCCAAGGCTACTACACCTTTTTCACACCGTATCTTTGTTCAGCCACCTATAATTTTGTGCTGTTTTTCTTCTTACCTTCTCCTCTTAGACCAACAAACAGTTTAGGGACATATATATCCTACCCCAATTTACAGCTATCATAAAATATTCAGCTCGCTTCTGAATTCCTCACCAGTATAAAAAGCATTGATTCAGTACTGCTTACTGAATATTGAGGCAAAAAATGGAATGAACTAGTAACAGTGGAGTTGCCCTAATGATAACTTTCAACAGCACAGGAATAGAACTTACCTTCTCCCAGCGTAATGAACATAGGAAGGAATAAGAGCAAAACTACTTATTTCCACTTTTAAAGTCCTTTCACTTGCCTCCTTGCCCATCAACTTTAATAATGTGAATAAGAATAATGGCTCCTGCCTCTTTTCGAGAAATAACACAGGTCTCAAATGTCCATTTGTTCAATTTTTCAACAAGCATGTTCAGTTTTCATCCTGTCTTGAGTCGTACCACTACGATAAAAACCACCGCCACCCTGATATCTAACAAAACATTTATAAGGTTTGGATAAATGCTGCACTGTGGTTGCTCCTTATCACCAACTGTAGCTTCTCTCTCAGTACCCTCAGTAACAGAAGGGTTACTGTCTCTCTGCAGTAGTCATCGCTTGTTTTATACTTAAGTTTAAAGTCATTTTGGGCTGGGAACTGCCTCTAATTTTACATGGCACCCTACAAATTAGAATGCCGCAATGGAAATTAATTAATTCTACATGACTAGTAATAATAATCCAAAGATGCTGGGTTGACCACCTGGAACCTTATTCATTCTCTCAGGACACCAGGAAGAAGGGTGCAATTTCATTAAAGATGCAAATAAAAAATCATCTCACAGATTTAAAATGAACACCTGAATAAAAACAAATATGTACTTAAAATCATATTCAAGCCAAGCATTAGCTATTTTCTCAAATGCTGCCCCAAGAGAAATAAAATAGTACACCGAGCTGCTTTTTTTACTCTCTTTTTTTTTTTCTTTTTATCAGCAAAAAATTTACTCACAGGCATAAAATTCATTATCCTAAAAGTAGGGCAATTATCAAGTTTCAAGAATTGTTATGTTGGTGAAAGTAGGAATAAATCTGGAAGGAGATACATGGTTAATTCACTGAATTCCTTTTGAAACAAAGATAAGAGTCAACAAGGCAGCTAATGTGTCCATTGTGTATTTGTAAGGACTGCCACTCACGTGCAGATGCTGTCTAACAAAAAAAAAGCAAAGCTCACATTTTATATAATCTCAGTTTAACATCTGAGGAACTTTATTCGGGAGAGACAGGAGTATAATCTCTCAGACCTGTAGTTTTGGTTCCAAGGGGAAAAAAAGGCTCGAGCTTTCAATATTTAGTTCTTGATCAAAAGAGGATACTAAAGCATGCTGGGCATGAACTTTGAAGAGGAAGTCCTCTCTCTAATTTGTTGATCCAAGAGGGATTGCACTTGGAAACATCAAGGCTAATCAGAGAACTGATAGCAAAAAAAGCACCTCCTTCACCTTCCAAGAATTCCCATCATTCTTATGCTGGAGTTCTTTGAAAAATGTTATTAGATTGGTCCGGTTCACTTTCATGTTTGTATCCCTAAGTGATTTCAAATTAAGCATATTCAGCATTTTTATCTAGTTGTCAACTCCGCTCTTTTTATCCTGATGTGTGTGAGCAAGACATGCTTTTCTCTTTATGCGTTACCATCAATAGAAGTTTTCACTGTAAGTTAGGCTGCCAACTAAATCTTGATGCCCCCTTTGCCACTGGATTAGATATTCTGTGGCTTCACAGCAAGACTTCGGGTGCTTTGCATTTGTATTTAATAATCTGAAAATATACAGCTGAACATACCAGTTATGTTTTCAGCTTCTGTCGTACATCATGCAGTGAGAGCTACATAGTTAGCAATATCTCAGCAAACGAATTACTGCCAGCTAATGTTAATTAATGTGTCTGTAGATACATTTGCTGTCATCCATACCCCAAATGAGCCATTAGAGTAAGCAGATATGATGGAATTTTCCCAGGAAAATGATGTTTTAATAAAATCTTAGGATTTTTGCACAGTGATACACACAGCTCTGTGAGTCTGGACCCTGGAATTTTTTAGATCTACAAAGACTGCCATGTCCACTCTGTCCAGTGCCCTCTCTGCATGTGAAGCAAGGCTGAAGACCGCAAAACATGCCACTCCTACAGCTCATGCAGGGAACATTCAAGTTCCCCTGAAGCAGAAGTTGTATACTTCTATGTTTCACTGGGCACATACAGTAGATTTGATCTGGAATCATCTGTAAAAACTTGTCATGAATATCAAGGTAAATGGTAGTCCTGGAAGTCGGATGTTGAAATATCTGATAGATCATTGCTCAGAATAGAAGAGTGATAGATGAGTGGTAAAAAGATAGTTTGTCCCATAAATCCAGGCAATCGCCAGGTCTGATTTCTTTCATGGTCTCACACTCTTTGCCAAAGGTTTTTAGTTTATGATCAGTATCACTTGGAAGGTTTTTTGGTGACAGGCTTTCATTTCTCCTTCTTCTTTTATGATCTTCCAGTGGGGGGAAAAAATAAAAAGAAAGACAAAGCACCAAATTGTACATCAACTATTCTTACAGATCAACTCTGCCCTTTGTTGCATGGCTATTCTCAAGAGTATTGGAAAAGAACCTTCTAAAACCTTGTGGTTTTTTTGATCAAAAAAAAGTCTTTATGCAGTTACTTTATGCTTCCTTATTGTGTTCATTTAAAGTTTATTTCTTGAAAGAAGATGTAAGATCGAACCTTAGAAATACGCATGGCAATGTCTGCACACGGATGAAAAGTTTCACATTTAAGTGTTATACATTAGACTTTTCGCAGGTTTTGCATATGAAGGAAATATTTTTATATCTACAATATAGACATATACTTTGGAAGACTTTCTGTTTGGTGGCCATAATGTTTACAGACCACTGCCAAATGCTTTGAAACAGATGAGTTCAAATGGCTAAAGGTAATCTCCAAACTGCTCATACTATCTGATCTTTTTATATCTTATTGATACATATTAATTTTGGAAGAAGACCAGAAAGAATGATCTGCACATACTGCTTGCCTTTACATTAAGCAGAGATGGCAAAATTATAGGAAGAAAAATAAGCACAGCAGAACAACCTTTCCTCATCATAATAAGAACAGAAATAAGAAAAAATATTTTTGTTCAAATGCCCTTTATTTCCATTCCTGAGTGTAACTACAATGGATCTAGCAGTGTTATTTAACAATTTATGAATAGTAAAAGTTGCTGTGTTTGTGATGCTCTAAGGGTATAGATGAGATGAGGTTTTCAGACAGATGTAGTATCTTTTATTAGACCAAGGGATACATTCTTTTAAAAAGAAGTGCTTTCGGACCCCTATCTTTTGTCACACCTTAGGTAAGAGGAAAGGACTTCAAGCTTAAAAGAGGTTAAGAATAATTGCTCAGAGCTGAATTTCATTATGCTAATCAATTAGAAAAGCTGCAAGATTTGCAAAGTTGGATGATTCTCTGTGGAGCAAAGGTAGTTGTGAGCAAGAGAACCATGAGAGTCTGAAGAGGAGTGACATAATGTTCTGAGATGATATATACTTATTTTGGATTATCAGCCTTTTTTTTTTTTTCCCCCTGCAGGAGTGAAGATTTTCATGAATTTAAAACATTTGTCAATTAACAGAAAACTTTGTTTTCCATGGGGTTGTTACAAGACAGTGATTACAAGAGGCGATGCTGTTTCCTTGACTCCGAAAGAAAGTTGGCAGCCCAACACTCAGCAAAACACCAAAAGGTTAGGAAGCTGACAAAGGCACAGAAATTGCTACCTAGAAGCTTGTTTATTTCTTTATTTTGATGAGGAAGAGTGGTTGAAGTGCACATGAAGCACAAGTGTTTATGGCTGCCCCAGACTTTTGTGGGGTGGTTCACTGGCAGAGAAGGCAGCAGCAGAACAGCAGAACTGGCGGTATCCTCTGCAGGGCGGTGATGGCTAACACAGGCAAGTACAGTCCAGTGACCAGATCCAAAAAGATGAAAATCAGCGCCTTTGTCAGAAGCTATGACTCAAGGCTTGACTCCTGAAAGACTGTGCTCAAAGAAGTCAAAAAGGGTCAAAGGACTGGGAAATTCTGACAGCTCACCTAGCACTCTGTAAATCAGTACAGAAGTGTTTTCATTGCCTCACAACATGGACTTGTCTATATTAATCTATGAACTCTTTTCCCTAGTAACTCATATGCATGGAAATTATATGTGTAACTTCAAAAGATGGTGCTACAGTAAAGCAAGTTACCACACAACAAAAACAGGTTGCCAAACCAATGATTTGGGCTCCATAGGTGAGTTCAAATCAGAGATATTTAATTAAATTCTCAAAGCCTTATCCTGGGCCCCAATAAAAGCTCAGAAACTTGCCTTATTCACTGGGAAAAAATTGTGTATAATAAATGCAGAATTATTACTGTACAGTTTCTACTTCCCTCAAAGACTCAAGCAATAGTTTTGCTGATACTGCACACTTACCCTAAAGAGATTATTATGGTAATCCCAAATATTATACTACCCAAGCTATCTTACATTTGAGCTCATAAGATCCTATGTTCTGCAAATAATCTGTAGCAGCTTTAGCTAGTGTTTATATAAGCTGGTCAGGATGGCTATTCGAGCAGTGATGGCCATGTTTTCTATGCAATTCTCTACAGACTAAATGTGCACTTGCTAAAAAATAGCAGTCTATACGGAAAATACATTGCACATACAGAGATCTTTCCTATGAGAAGCACACTTCCCATTTACTCTGCCAAACTAATTGTCATAATTTGTTAATGTTTCACTTAAATGGTTTACAATATAACAGGCATTTAGCAAGACAAATTCTTTTCCCTCCTTACTTGTCTTTACTCAGAAAGCTACTCAGAGTGCGCTCAGTGCTTCTGTATTACTGTTTCCTGATAGACAACAATCTGTGGCTATATTTTTTTTTTCTTCTGGACAAAAGGACTAATGAACTTTGCAAGCAAAGAGTCCAGATAACATGATAATTATTTACACTCCATTTTGCCTGTTGAGAGCTGGCTGAAATTGCCATATATTACTCAGCCCCTTTGTGGGAATTCTTTATGTTAGACATGCCTAGCTGATGGCTGTACAGTTGCATAGCCTGGTAGCACAAAGAGATGTTGCAGGAACAGGCTTTGAAGACCTTCTGTTTTCAAGACTGTTTTTGACACGACCTTATCTTTCTTCACACCCAGCCAGCATTACGGTTTGCTGGAGTGGGCTGGAAATGTATTTAAAACTTACTTCAGCTGGCAGTGGAAAGAAGGTGTAGTGCTTATTCTTAGCTCTGTCTGTAGCAGCACACTCTTCTCCAGCTCTTGGCTACTGGACTGCAGCTGCAGCACACTCAAAATCCTCTCATTCCCCCTCTTCATCCCACTACCTGTGTTGTTTTCTTCGAATGTCCCCAGTTTCCTGTACTTAACGCTCAAACAGTAATGCACAAACCCAGAATTTGATGCCATCCAAAATCGCCAAGGGAAATCAAGACCGTTGCTCAGTTCATGTCTCCGCACAGAACCAGCTGACACTCAGCAATTTGAGTGTTCATGACTCAGTTGCCACTAAACGGAGCCTGAAGCCAGTCTCTGTGTAACCGGAGGCTTCGAGTATAATCCTATTTAACTCCTCTCCTACAACTGTTTATTTTCTGAACTGCTTCTCAAGCACTTGCTCTGATGAAGGGAAGAAAGGCTGCACCAACACCTGGGATGGATGGCTGTAAGAAATAGCAGCATCATGGGGGATGGGTGCTAGCAGTGCAATATTACAGTGCACTGTGAAAGGTTAAGGATTTCAGTTTGTTCAATATGTGGACGAGCACAATATGTGTTGTTCAATATGTGGACTTGCTGGACCTACAAAGAAGGCAGCTTCAGAAAAAGTAACAACTGTGTCAGGACTTTCTTCTATTGTCTTTTACTTTTCAGTATTTATACTTAATGCAAATTATGAAATACCCAGTTTAAAATGCTTTCTTCTTTTGGAAACATGTAAAATAACACAGAGGAGTTGAACCATCTAAACCTTTCCTTACAGAAAATTAATAAATTATACACAGCTAAAAATATATACAATCAAAAATATAGCAGAAAATGACTAAGTGATACTTAGAATGAAAAAGTACTTTACCTTCATATAATTAAGTGACCTCACCATTCAGATAACTGGGTATTTATCCATTATATTCTTTCATTGCTGTGAAAATCCCTACTGATTTTTATTGAGGCCTCAGTATGTTCCAGTTTTTATAAACAAAATATTGGGAAATGGAAGAAGGAAGGTTGAGATTTGAAAGAGTTAAAACCTAACACACACCCAACAGGAATAACTAGTGCCATTTTTAAGATTTCACAGGAAAAAGGCCATGTTTAAAATGTCAGCCTTAGAAGGAAAACAAAAGCACTTCAAAGTCTAGAAATCATGGCATATGCTAGCACACAGGAAAAGTCTAATAACTGTGTATCCTGTGCACACATTTGAAAAACAAATTTGATTTTTCTTTTTAACCATTTTTACAGCTACCTTAAACATTACCTCTCGGGATACTGCACCCAAGCATGGTATTTTGGTTTCCAAGTTATGAAAATGTGACTTAAAGTGATTTGAAGACAATGTTAAAGCATATTCAGTGGTTACTAATGGCTTTTGCACTTTGAAAAATATTGTTTTCCAACGTTTCTCTGTCTTCTACACATTATATTATAGAGAAGATACAGAAAAAAAAACCCTTTCACATCTAACAATGATACATAACAAAGATATGTTTCATATGGTAAGTATGCTGCTGTAGAAAACATATCTAAAATAAAATAATGGTTCTTTTGCTTTATCAATTAGCCCAACACCTTATTTATCAGACTTGCATAATTGATTCCCTGTACCAGACCACTCTTATTAGCAAAACACTGCTCTTTATATTTATTTGAATATGCATGTCTGCAAGATTGTTTAAATATTTAATTACATTAATTGATCATATTCTTAATTTCCCCCAAATATTATAGTTGAATTCTTATAGTTGTATCACTTATTGTAGCAAGAAAATGTCACAATAGTTGCATTTCTGGAAATTTAGTCCTGGGACTTTTCTTTTATGCAATACTGAAAATTAAGCACAAAAGGTAGCCCAGCACTAACCAGTGAAGAAGTATGGACACTGAGTCACCTGAATATGTACATTTAATTACAGAAAAGCCCTGCACACAGAATATCAAGCACCCCCTGCCCCTCCCTCTGACGCTCAACACTCCTACTTTTTGGAACATCTCTCATTCCTGGAATCTCTGTAAATCTATTTGTCCATTACAATAAAAAATGCTTAATTGTACTGTTTTCTGACAGCCTTATGCAAGATACCTTCAGGAAAATTTCAGCTAATTTGACAATTACAATAATATACTTTGATTAACATTACTTTGGTGGAAGACAGGCCATGATGAAATGTAAAAACCCAAAGCTTTTTAGTAAGCTAAATATATTGTATATTTGACGTCCTGATAAACCACTAATTAATATAGCCTTCAATGTTAAATGCTTTAGAGCTTAATGCTTCTTGCCAATATAGCTAACTGCAATGCTCAAGGAAAAGTTGAGAGGGAAAAATACATAACCATAGTTTATGTCTTTATTTTTGTTAATGAGTATGATTCAGTAGCAAAAGTCTTCTTAAAAATGGGGGTATTTTTTATTTTTCTTTTTTTGTTTTTCTTTTTCCTTTTAAAAGAGAAAATCATCAAGCTGGCTGCCCAAGGGAACGAAGCGGTGGGGAAATGTGTTTTTGCTGGTATAGATTTTGGTTCTGAGTTGCACTGAGTAAATATGAAATAATTCAACATAATCAAGTAGAATGATATCAGTGCATCAAAGAGAGGATCTAACTTGCGTTGTCTGGGACTTTATGTAACTTCCATCACAGTCAATGGAATAATTTCCTATCCACTTTCCAGGACCACTTCCCTTAAAATACCTACTCCCATACATTAGGCACAATATAACTCCTAAAAGTCAAAATGACAAGAGACATAGAAACCAACAAACAAACAAACTATAAGTGATTTCAGTCTGAAATTACTCTGAAATCTTACTGATGTTCCGTTCTTTGAGATTTTTGAATTTGGTCATATTTTTGATCAGCACTATGGATTTTCACTTTTGCACATTTTTATTTAAAATCTTTGCCCCATCTTTTGAAAAGCAATCAAATCAGCTGGAGATATTCTTGGATTTGCATCTGTTGCCATCTGAAAAATGTTATACTTCCCAACTGTCTACTTACCAATTTAATCAGCCATCTTTTAACACAGTAGAAAGAATTAATCTTTAGTAAAACTCCAAGCGCGGTTATCTTAAGGATAGGTTTGGTACAGCATGATCAATATTTTCCTATTTATTCTTCATTTAAATACTATATATTGCTAAGGAAGTGAAGAAGAAAAATGTTTTAACTCACCAGTTGCATCAGTTTTTATTCTGGGTTGAATATCACACATTTTGTTGTAAATAAATAGGACTCTTAGGAGCAGAACAATATTCTTCCTACTACCCTACTTATTCACAGTTACACTTGCGTGCTGTTGTAAAAGTGGAGTCTTAACAGACTGCATTAACAAGATTAAATGGAAGAAGTGATAAAGGCATAGACTGTTCCATTTCATTAAGGAAGGGAGGAAGACTGCTGGAGGAACTAAGTAATGAAACAACATTTTCTCTTGATACTATCTTCATTTAGAATGCATTTTTCATTCCAATTCAATAATTTAAAAATAATACTTCTATTCTGGAAATTCTGAAAATAAATCTCAACTTTCCTTTACCATCATTTCAGACATATATAGGAAATAGAGGATTAGAATGGCAGATATAAGATGCCAAATTATTACAGACAAAACCTACAACTTGAGAAATAATGCCTATATCCTATCTACCTGCATCGTGAGCTACGGTTAATTTGTTTAGAGTGTTTTTAGACTCCATGTGACAGAACTGACTGAACTGCCACTGTTGGATATGCATTACTTTAAAGGAGTATCAGCTGAATCCCAGTTGCCCTTAGTTTGTACAGCCAGGGGGAATTTAGGGAATTTAGTGGTAGGCTCTCTATGAATCTCTAACAGAATTGCTCAGAGCCTGGAACTACTATTTTTTTTCCTAGGCTCCCACACTGGCTAGAATTTGTCCTGGTTCACAGGTTGTACTGGCAAGGGCATGCAGTGGCTGTCAGGCACCAGACAGGGTATAGACAAAGACACTGCACTGCCAGCTCTACACAGTCCTTCTGTCAAAACCAAACCAAAGCAAAACAAGATATAAGATGAGAGCACTTTTACAAGACATCTAATACATTAAGTACAGTGTCTCTCACTAATTCACTTTTCCCTTGGGAGTCTTTGTGGGTTTTCAGTACTTGGAAAAAATTCCCCTCAACTCCCGGTTACACATTCCCAGGCTATTTTGCTGGAAGTGCTCTGCAAGGCTACTTCATATCCAGGTAACCTTTCCTTGTTAAACCATTTTCTTATCCCCAAATCTTTTGCATTGGAATAAGAGATGATTCAGATTTTAACAGTTCTGTCCTGCTAACTCTGCGTATTCATTCCCTTGGAATTTTGCCAAGGATAAAATGTTTTCAAGATTCAATAAGCCTGATGCATACAGAAGACTGTTAGTCCTACATACTGTTAAAAAAAAAGGTGTTCAAAATTGCCACCATGTCAGCCACCTTGCTTTGAATGCTTGTTCTGGTTAGATACAACAGTGGAGGAATTTTCAAAAGAAGAAACCAATGCAAGGGGAAATATTAGGAGAGAGTTACAAAGTTTATGAAAATAAGGAGAATTATTGAAGATTAGGAAAAGTACAGAAAATTAACAAATACATGATCTGGGAATAGGCAGCCTGAAAAAATATTTTTCCAGTAATGAGGAAAACATTATTTGAAGCATAATACTAAACAGGATGAGTTAATTACTTATAATAACTCATTTAAATCTTCATAAACATTACACAGCTATTTTTTTCATGACTGTTCCTAGAACCAGGCACGTAGGCTACACGTGATGCTGTGGGATTATAATCTTAAGTAAGGTCCCAAAGTCTTGGCCTGCTGCATTTCAGATGAATAAAAGTTCCCTGGCTCTCTAAAAGAATAGGAATTGCCTTCTCTCTATTATTTCATAAATGGAAGTCTTTGATGTTATGGGGCATAATTTTTCTTGACTGGATAAATAATTGGTGTATAATTTTCCTCCTGTTGCAACAGCATTTCATTCTGCTGAAGTAGTGATTGCCTAACAAGATTTTTAAGTCTCACTGTTTCATAATATATTACAGTTCCCTATTAGACACACCACTTTCCTCTCAGATAAAAAACATGGATCAAAGAAATGGCCAAAAGAAATGAACAACATTTAAGGGCTCTTTTTCTCTTTTCTCCCTCTCTAATTTGTGTAACTGAAAATTAGTTCTGCATGAGTCAGAAAAAAATCAATAGATTGTTGCCAAATATTACGGACCCTTCTGATGCAGGAATTAGTATTAAACTGGTACTGAGAAATGATTTCAGATGCACTGGCTTTCAAATAGAGAATTATCACTTTATTAGCAGCCTAATAAATCACCCTGTATGTCCTGTCGGGCATGTTCTGTCTCTATAGGCATCAGGGCAGGCAGAATTTGGATGCAGAAGTCTTAGGCAATGGTTGCATTAAGAACTCAGCTCCAGAAGAAAATGGCAATATTTAAACTCTTACAAAAATGTAGTGATAAGACACAGTTTTAAATTCTAAGTTTGTAGAAATGTACCCCACTGACTCTCAGCTGAAAAAAAAAAATTTATTGAGTAATAATTACGAGGGCTGAACAAATATAAAATGAAAACTCCACTCATCTGTAGCATAGAGCAAAGCAAGCTCTGACATCCCTGAATTGCTAGCTGTCTTTAGACCAGGAAGGGGTCTTATGAGCAGGCTTAATAGCCTGAACCAACGGACAGTCTGAATAAAAGGCGTCGTCATGCACTTGGCTTTCTTTTTAACTGTTTCAACACAAAGGGATTGTAGAATCATAGAATAATTTGGGTTGGAAGAGACCTTTAAAGGTCACCTAGTCCAGTCCCACTACAATGAGCATGAAAAGCTTCAATTTGCACATTCATGAAAAAGTGTTACCTGTGTTTGTTTCTGCCTCGTCATGTTCAACAGAAAAGAGATTTTTTTAGTATGATAAATATTTTTAAGATCAAGAAAGCAAGGAATTTGACACCAGTGAATGCTATGGAATATGGCTTTATTCCTTAATGTCCTGACAGTTAATTTTCTCATCAGTCTAATTTGATCAGCAGTTTATAGCATCTTATAACACACACAGAGTCACAGGATTAACTATGGAAAGGAGGAATGTAAACAATTTATCCCAGTAACTTAGAAAGAAAATAAACCATAAAAGTTGCACAGAAACTGACTATTGTACTACAGTAAAAAATAAAACCAAAACCAAAACCACCCTGCTGAAAGACAAAGGTATTAGAATTCAAAAAGATATTCAATTGAATATTTTTTTTTTTTGTAGAAACTACAAATACTCGAGGACATGGTCTGCTGGAGCCAACCTGTGAACTTTGATAGCTCAGGGAGCCCTTCAGCTGTTGTAGGTAAAGACTGTTCTACGTGACAGTTCTGGTAAAAATGATTTGGCTGAACCATGGACAATCTGCCCATCACTTTGGAGACCATGAGGGAGGTTATGAGGGAGGTACAGTGGGATTCACTCCCACCCAGCTACCTTACTCTGGTTAAGAGCAGGCACCAGATGCACTCACAGTCAGGAACTTTTTTCTCTTGCTGTCCTTGCTGTTTTTATCAAAAAGCAACCAGGTGTCTGGGGAGTAAGGGTAATATCAAAACAAGCGTGTGCAAGCTCATGTGTGTGTTCATGCATGCATGTACATGCTTGCGTGTGTGTGCATAGGCAAGGCTGTACCAGTTCTCAGCTGCATTTGGTGTGAACTGGTGCAGACCTGCTGAAGTCAGTGAAGCTGCGCCAAATTATTAACTGCGGGTCAGGTCCCCTTCTCATTTATTCCTATATTACACGACAGTTGAAAAATAAGGGAAACGAGTGTTAATAAAGGAGCTATAGGTAACTATCACTCTTCTCTTGAAGGCTGCATATGATACATCCCCCTGGTCTTAACTGCCAGGACTGTAGGAAATTGAGCAGCAGCCTCTAGGTTGTGGCCCTGCACAGTTTCAAAGAAGGTGCTTCTGTTCTTTCATTTTAGGAAGTAGGTATTGTCCCTGAGGAATGTGATGAGATGAACCTTGCTCTCTTTTGCTTTGTATATTCTTCAGCCATGCAAGCTCTGATCCACCCTGCCAATGTCCTTTTGGATGTTGGCCTTCCTCCCTTGTGGATACAGAACAGAAAGCAAAGTCTTGCTGCATCCTGAAATCTTGTGATCTGTAAATCTAAGTCTCTGCAGCCCTGGGGATATTTCAACAATGTGAATCAAGTTCTATGCCACTTGCAGGCTAAAGATACAAAAATGGTGATGCTACCTCCCAGTTTGTAGAAAAATCAATACAAAAGTATCAAGAATCCAAGTGTTTTAATCAGGTCTGTTATATATGGGGGGATCACAGCAAAAAGATTAGCATGAGAAATTGGTAGCCGACCTGTCGGATCTTTTTTTGTTCTTTTTTTTTTTTTTAATTTTTACTGGTGAAAAGTAACCTCCTCAGACTGGGTGAAGGGGAGCCATGAATGAGAGAAAGCACACTCTAAAGGTCTATTAGTTCACTGTGCAGTGCATTTTAAGTTCAAAGACTTCAGAAATCATGAGGGGCTACACCTTCATGTGCAGAAAAGAAGGGTCTTTGGAGAACCTTGTAACATTAAGGTGACAGACTTCCTCTGTTGGTATGACCTCAAATGGCTTTGAAAAACGCTGGATGAGTTTTAAAAACTAAGGACTTGATGGTTATCCACAGAAAATTTGAAGAAAATCGTGGACATGTAGGAAATAGTATCTTTGAACCAAACTGAAAGTGCTGACCTCAGATTTTTAGCTGGTCTATTATTAAACTTCCCCATGTAAACTTGCAGCATCCAGGTGACTTGTTCTGACTGACCTTTTTGTCTCACCACTTCTTGTTTCACCTTCCAAGGAGTGACAGAGCCCTCTCCATAAAAAAAGACTCTTCTCTACTATGGATGATGCATCTCCCTGGCACAAAGAGAAATTTACGGCTAAATCCAGTAAGAAGTGAGTCAGGTATTCTAGATTTTTACAGTCCAGATGTTCACACACTATTTAATGAGGCTACCAGACTTTTGCTGTTGGAAACCACTGATTTTCCAGAACAATTATCCCTGTTTTCATTATTTCAAACCTCATGTGTCAGTCTCTCGCTATTGGATTTTAGCATTGCAGCAGATGGCTTGTCATCGGCTATTGCCTGTGGAACTACTGATTATTTCTGTAGATCCATATACTTCCTCTAGTGTGACTGCAAATATCAGTACCATGAATATGTACCTAACAGGGCTCTTTTGGAAGCCGAGTGGCTACCTGTAACAGTGCAGCAATTAGACATATATTTGTTGTGTCTGGAGATCATCAGAACTACCACCAAAATTCATATAATGTTGGACATAAAGAGACCACTCTCTTCCACCAAACACCCAGTATACAGTAAAGGGTAGCACTTCTGTACAAAGAGCTGACTCACTCTGCATTCAGACACATCTCCAAAGATTTGAAGCACTGGACAGTGTCAGCAGCATCCTATGCTCCCATCTTTATTGGCTGCCCAATTTATTGATATTTTTACTATGATTAAAAGAGCCAGCAAATGTTCTCTTATGGCGAATCACCTTCTGAGAAGTAGGAATAATTTGATTCCTTTTTTCATGTTAAAACTATTAATCTATATTACTTGCTTTTTCTTGATAGTTTGAATACAAATTTAATAGTTTGGCTATTTAAAAGTAGATTTATTTGCCTGCATAGGGTAAATAGTTATATGCCCCAAATTTTGGCTGTTTACAGGAATTATTTTATTATGAATAATAATAAAAAGTTTCACAGTGCTTCCTCCCATGAACAAAAGCCTGATTCTGTATGTTATTGCCTCTCCTTTGACGTTCATTGTGACAGATAGCTGTTTGCCCATATCTCTTCTTTGCCTAGACTGACATATCAGACTGATCTCAACCTTCCTCAGGATCCTGGGGGCTGATAGATATCATAAAGGAAGAAAGAAGTTTTCTGGACTCTTCTCAGAGTAATAAAAAACTTACACTGGTGGACTGTCACTGATCATATATTCAAGCCAAAGCCCTGACAGAATTGA